>NC_142929.1:49394819-49404819 GCF_046866305.1 Octopus bimaculoides | reverse complement strand
TTAACATTTAAGGGGCTGAGTATTCCATTGGCACATGTACTCTTAAGGTAATTCTCAGATAGAATCAGTATTACAATGTACCTATTGAACTAAATTCTTTTTTTCTTTTACTTACTTCAGTTTTTTTGACTGGGCCATGCTGGAGCTCCACTTTAGTCAAACAAATTAACCCCAAGACTTGTTCGTTGCAAGCCTAATACTTATTCTATCGGTCTCTTTTGCCAAACTGCTAAGTTATGGGGACAAAAACTCACCAACATTAGTTGTCAAGCGATGGTGGCAGTGGGGACAAATACACACAAACACACAAATATATGTACATCATCATCATCACCCTCATTGTTTAACGTCCACTTTCTATGCTGGCATGGGTTGGACGGTTTGACTGAGGGCTGGCGAGCCAAAAGGCTACACCATGTGGTTAGGAAGTAAGCTTCTTACTACACAGCCACACCTGTGCCTACATGCACAATCT
The DNA here is from genome assembly GCF_046866305.1 of Octopus bimaculoides. NCBI lineage: Eukaryota > Metazoa > Mollusca > Cephalopoda > Octopoda > Octopodidae > Octopus > Octopus bimaculoides. The sequence goes on along the minus strand of NC_142929.1, from coordinate 49,404,344 downwards.
ACCTGAAGGACTTCTAGGCAATTTCCATTCACTCATTTTCCCCCACAAGGTATAGATCGACTTAAAGCTAAAGAAAATTATGTACTCTTGCCCAAATGCTACACAGTGAGATCGAACCTGAGATTTCCTGGTTGCAAAACAAACTTTTTATCTATTCAACCATTTTGTGACTTTGCTATCATAAGAAATTGTAGATTCCAGTACATATTTGAGAGTATCGTAAACATTATTGGAACCATAATATCTGGTAACTTGATGTTCTCAAGAAGACCTGTCCTACCACTCCCCCTGATGAAAAGGATGCACCTGCAAGAGTACTGTGCTGGTTCCACATAAAAAGCACTTATGCTGATACCACATTAAAAAGTGCTCATGCTAGTGCCACATTAAAAGCACCCAGCTAACACTGTAAGGTGGTTAGCATCAGGAAGGGCATCCAGCTGAAGAAACGAAGCTAAATCAAACTGGACCCTGGTGCAGCTCTTGTTTGCCAGCTCTGGTAAAATCATCCCACCCATGGCAGCACAGAAAACAGATGTTAAAGTATGATGATGATAATGATGATGATCTTAATATTTTGGTTTTTGGGAAAATGGGTAAAAGTTTTATTAATTTCTTAACTTTAGAGTCATGTAAAATTTTATGTGAAAATATTGTGCTTTTCATCAAAACATTTCATCATTGTTGATTCAGTTTAGACAAATTTATACTATTGTAAGTAATTATCTTTTATCATTAACTCGTTTCAGTCATAGGACTTGCAGCCACACTGGAGTCCTGCCTTGAAGGGTTCAGTCAAACAAATCAACCTCAGGACATATTCTATTTGGTCTCTTTTGCTAAACTGCTAAGTTTTGGTGGGCATAAACAAACTAACACTGATTGTCAAGTAGTGTTGGGAGATAAATATAAGAGGATGCCATTAGAAATTAATTTGAACTTTTCCAATACATTATGAGCTTCCGTCAAAAGCAACAATCCAATTCTCTAAGCTGTTGGATGTATTTTTGTAAAATATGTATAAAATACGAGGTGGGTTAAAAGTCATGCAACAAAGCATTTGACATTCTATTTATATTACATTGCTATGTTCTGAGTTCAAATTCCACCGAGGTCAACTTGGCTTTTCAACCTTTCAGGGTTGATAAATTAAGAACCAGTGAAACACTGGAGTCGATGTAATCGATCAGTCCCTACCCCTCAAATTTCAGGCCTTGTGCCTTTAGTAGAAAGTATTATTATTATTCAGTTTGTTCATCATGAATGTGTGTAGCCATCATTATTGTTTTGCTTTGTAAATATAAAGTTTTGTTTTTGAAATGTGCAATATATATTGAATGAGTTATGACCTACTCTGTACCTCTAGTTTCATTGCATGATACCTTGAGCAAGTGTCTTCAACTATAGCCCCAGCCTTTTGAGGAAATTTGGTAGATGAAAACTGAAAAAAGCTGATCATGTATGTGTGTGTGTGTGTGTGTCTGTATTTCAGCCTGCTGGTCTTGATATTATATGATAATTGTAAATGAGTGTCAGTCATATAAGCAGTATGGCAACAAGAAGGACATCTGACTGTAGAAAATCTGCCTCGATGAACTCCATCCAAGCCATGCAAGCATAGAAAAGGGGACATTAAATTGATAACGTTTCTTTCATTTGTTTGGTTTTACAAAAACTACTGTCTTTATGACTCATTATTTACTTAAGATACTTTATTTACTGAATAACGGAAAAAATTCCATGCTTCACCCTAGCTACTTCAGTAAAGAAAATGGTCTCATCCAGGAATTGAAACAGAATCGCTGACATATCTTGTCAGAAGTTCAATCTCTTGCTCAATGACATTTGCTTTTGATTGTGTGAATTATTGTGGTTCATCAAGCAAAGGTTAACAATGGCAAAGGGCTTCCATGCATTGTATTGTTGTTGCGATGAAGATAAAGCACCAACCAAATTTCCTCTGAGTAGATCATTGCATAGAACAGAAATATTATTATCATCAAACTAGATATATAAATTCAGCTTGAAGGGGGAAAAAAATGAAGAACTCTTATAAACCTTGACAATTTTCACTGCATTTATTCTGTAAAATTATATAAATTGCTACAATAGATTCTACTTCACTTAAGTTTTTCAAATATTAGAAAATAAAAAAAAAAAACAATAGGAAAATCTGCAAAATGTCAATGTTATTTTATTACTTCTGTAATCTGTTATTCTGATATGGCCAATGCAAATATGTGAGCTCTTTTCCAAATATAACTTTATGTTTCTGAGTTTTGGGTTTTTTTTTTCTTTATTCATATTTTGTCTTCCTGTTTGACAGCAAGCAAAATATTGACAATAAAATAACATAGAAGGTAGAGAAAAAATATAAAAATTCTCCTACATGATCTTAACACATAAAACAAAGAGAACACACACACACACACACACACACACACACACACACACACACACACACACACACACACACACACACACACACACACACACACACACACTCACACACACAACTATGTAAAATGGCATATCTGGTGAAAATAAGTGGCATTTTGGATAAAGCTTCTTTCCGTTTTATCATTAATGACTTGATGTAATTCATTTGCTTCTTTGCATAGGCAGCATGTTCTCTATTATTATAATATTGTATCACATACATGAAGCAATAAGCATTAATTTCACCAGGAAAAATTATCCAGAATATCAAGTGATAATGAATATTCCAAGATAGAGTATGATGAAACCAAATAAAATGTTTTGTAATAATACAAAAAAAAAAAAAAAGAAACGCTCATAAAAAACTCAATGAAAATGAAAGAGATGCATTCATTTCACTTAAAATGTAATCAGATTATATTTCAATAAATGCTTCCTTTATTTATAGATACATACATACATACACACACATACACAATCATGAAATGTAAGAACTATATATAAACTTCTGTTTATCATTTTATATATATATATATATACACACACACACACATGTATGTATATATATATATAGACACACACACATACATATATATATACACACACACACAAATGTATGTCTATATACATACACACACATACAAATATATACACATACACGCATATGTATATACAGACAGACAGATGGATGGACGGATGGACAGATAGATAAACTGACAGACAGACAGACAGAAAAATAGATAGATAAATAGATAAATAGATAGATAGATAGATAGATAGATAGATAGATAGATAGAGGCATCATATGTTAAAGAAATCCAGTAAAAATGTTACCAAGTATTTATCTTGAGTTCCCTACACAGTGATTCTGTTTATATATATATATATCACAATCCAACTTGAAGGATATAAGTTTTACAGATAACAAAAAAAATCTATCCTCATCAATGATATATTTATGTAGCAAAGGTGTTGATTTAATACTTATCCAGTAATTTTTTTTATGTATATACTAAACCAACAAAACAAATATCTTAATTCTGTGATATATACATAAATCTTTCTGTGTAATATGTCATTATCATCACAACTTTATGTCCAGATTTCCATGGTAGCATGATAGATGGAGTAGGTAGCTGCATATGGAGTCAGTTCTTATTCAATGTTTATCTAAGGTTTCCATTAGCCAAGTTGACAACAGTAAAGTCCACTGATGTTTATCCAAAAGAAATCCTGCCTACTTGGGTTGATGCAATTCAGTACCACTACTGTCACAGCATAGCAATCAGAACATGGCAAGCTGGAACAGAGACTGTCAGACCCTTTAACAGTTCTGCCAGTTCCCACCTGGATTGGTGGTACCTTTTTTTTTTTATATCAACCCTGAAAAGATGATAACCAACATTAACCTCAGTGGAATTAGAACTCAGAGCACAGAGAGTCAAAACACACTGTGGTATTCTATCCAATATTCTTATGACTGACAATTCACCATTTATTCAAAGTTACTATCTTGCATCCAACTCATGCATTGCAAATTTATGGATCAACAACAACTGCAAAAATTATACGAACAAGATAAGCAATTCCATCTTAAAATAAAAGATTATCACTCAAGTGTGTTTTGAAAGTTGGACAAAATGTCTTTTATCTTATGCCAATGAGGAACGATTTGAGATTAAACAGCAACAAAAATACAATTAACAAAAATTGTATGACCACTGCTTCTGCTACCACCAATACCAAAACTGATACAACCAACACTACCACTACCACAACCACTATCAACCAATCGTCTTTTGGATTACCAAATGACAACAACTATAATAATATCAGTATGATAGCAACGTCTGTAGCTACATATGTTGCATGTCAGCAGAATGGTGTGTGTATGTGTAAATAGAGTGTAGAACATTTTTGAATAAAGTTAGATTTGTAAGGGATGAAGTACCATGAACTTGCTAACCGTTCATCTAACTGTAATTATGCATTTTCCCCTTCAACCTCACTTATCTACCATTTTATCCTCTCATTTGCATTCTTACATCCACATAAATAGGACAAATTTTTGTTCTTACAGGAGCACTGTAGTAAAAAAGAATTCCTGCTGCTATTTTTAATGATCCTTTTCATATATGTAGTGTTCTACATATTTGAGGTGGATGAACTTGTAAGCAATTATATACAAAGGAATATTAATTTGTGAATAAATAATTATTTGCTATATTTGCTGATTTATAACATGAACTTTTGTATAAAATGCACCCCAGATTCAAGAAAAAAGTTTGAGAAAACATTATTTTCAAATTCAAGTTAAATATTTTTTTTATTTTTTCAAAAAATTGAATTTTTATTGCCATTTAGGTATTATAGAAAAATTGAAAACTTGGGAAAAAAATATTGGCATTTCAGAATTTTGGATAAGGAAAATTAAGTAGTAAAAATAGAATATTACTAAAATAGAAAAAGAAAATTTTTTCACAAAAACAAAATATGCTCAATACCTTTGCTCTATTTAAAATTATGAATAACTTCAAGGATATGTAGCTAAATTTTTATCATAATCCCTATCATTTTCAAAGTTTTCAATTTTATTTTCACTGCTATCATCTCAGACAACTTCATTATATTAACCTGTGGCACCATAAAGTCAAATATTTAGAATCATTTATTTGTAGGTCTTTACTAATTTCTCTTGCTTAAATAATTATTCTCTTTGTTGATAGAGAAATGCTAGATTTTCTGTGATAAGGTATTGATGTCTCCAGTTGTTCTTCTAATTTAGGTCAATAAGCAATTATGAAAGATGCGTTTTGTGCATAGTCAAGATTTCAGTAACCCTTCTTATTTTTCACTATTTTGATATTGTGATTGCTGTTGGCATTTACCAAAATGTTAAAGTACAGCCCTACTGCTGATTGCCTCAGCACGTTCAATCACTTGTAACTGGCTGTCTTTGCTGATCACTTCTGTTTAAATGCCATTAATGATGATGTAAAATGGAAGTATAAAAATAGTTCTTTTACTCTTTTATCCATTCACTTGTCTCAGCCATTTCACTGTGGCCATGCTGGGGTACTACCTTGAATGGTTTAGTCAAACAAATCAACACTAGTACTTATTTTCTAAAAGTATGGTACACATTCTACTGGTCTCTTTTTGCCAAACCACTAAGTTACAGGGATGTAAACAAACCAACACCGGTTGTTAAATGGTGGTAGGGGACATACACACACACATATTATTATGTAAATGCAACTGATGTCCTCCAACCATCACTTGACGACCGATGTTGGAGTGTTTATGTCCCTGTAATTTAGTGATTCAGTAAAAAAAAAAAACCGATAGAATAAGTACTAGGCTTACAAAGAATAAGTCCTGGGGTCGATTTTTTTGACTAAATATCGTGCTCCAGCATGGCTGCAGTCATATGACTGAAACAAGTGAAACAATAAAAGAGTAAAAAGGAATATGTATATGAGAGGGTGCAGAAAAGTTCCTGGCTCTGGGTAAAAGAAAATACAGGAGGATCAGTTAATCATGATTTTATTGAACATATTCCCTTTTTAGACTGACACACTTATTTCATCAGTTATTCAGTTTTTCTAAGCCCTGTAGAAGAACTCGGAATGTCGGGCCTCCAACCAGGCCTTTTGTGATACCCTTAAAGTTAAGAGCTTTTCAGCATCCCCTCATATGCATGTTTGTGCATGCATGTTTATGTGCATATGTGTATAAACACACACACACACTCACACACAAACACACACACACACACACATACACACATATAAACATTACATATAAATATCTTTATACTTTTGTAGGCCTATATATATAATTTAAAAATCCAGTGCATATGTATTTTTTCACTTGAGAAAAAGCTGCTCTCCTTAATATTTTACACTTAATGGAACATTAAACATTAGAGGATATATATATATATATATATATATATATATATATGAATAGAATTTTGAGTTTTGTTTTAGACTAGATTTGCCTCAGGTAAATTAGCTTGAAATAGATAATTTATTGATGACCGTAACTATGAAGTTAATGCTAACAACAAAATGCTGGGTTTATTCATCACACACACACAGATGCATGCATGTACACACACACATACACACATGTGTAAATACATGTCTATGTGTGTATGATACCATATTCTATAAATGTATATATGTGAATATATGCCTGTGTGTGTATATAAATGCATATATTGGTATGCGTATATGTGTGTATATATATGTGTGTGTACATGTGTGTGTATGTATGGAGTAAGGGAGATAGTGATGCAAATAAACACACTTGGGCTTGCTATATAAAATATACATACATGCACATACACATATCCCTATATATATATATATATCTACATGTACATATGCATGTATGTATATTTTACATATCAACCTCAAGCATGTTTATTTGCAACACTATCTCCATATCAGCTCACCTGGATTTCTCTTATAGCTACTCTTTATCCCCCAGACTTATTCCTCAATTAAGACTTCAACATGTAAGTCCAAATCATTTGAGCACTAATACATGTTTTCTATGCTGAGCATCTCTGAATCTCACCTGTTGACTATATATATATCTATCTATATTTATATTGGGTCATCCCATAAATAATGTATATTTTTCAATTGCATGAAGTAAAAGTTGGAGGGGACAGGGTAAACTACCTGCATCAACTTGTTATAAAAGCAGGGAGTAATTTTACCTTGCCGTTGTTCTTAGTGCGAGTTTTGAAAAGTGCAGTTCTATTTTAACAATTATTTTTTCAAAACTATAATGGAAGTGACAAAGGAGCATATTCGGCATATTTTGCTTTATGAGTTCCATAAAGGCAACAATGCAATGGAAAGTGTGAGGAATAGTCATGCAGTATAAGGGGATCAGACAATAAGCATAAGCCAGTGTCAACAGTGGTTTCAGAAATTCTGAGCTGGAAACTACAGCCTAGAAGTCAAGCCTCATCCTAGAAGATTTGTAAAGCTCAACAAGGATGTCCTAAAAATCCTGGTGGGACAAAATCCCATCGTAACTGTTGAGGTAATAGCAGAGAAGCTTGGATGTGGTCATTCAACCATTCATTGACACCTGTGTGCCATCAGAAAAGTCAGCAAATTGGGTCAATGGGTTCCTCAAAACTTTCCAAGTTCTAATCATGTGCAGAGAGTGAATGTGTATTCTACTTCGCTGTCATGTCTCACGAATGAACCTTTTTTGGACCAAATAGTGATTGGTGATGAGAAATGGGTTCTCTATAAATCACAGTAAAGTCCATTTGAATGGAACAGCCATGTTGAAGTGGCTACAAACATTACTTGCTAGTAGAGATTTTAGAGAGATTGTAGAACTAGCTTTTTAGCTTATATATATATGTATTTAAATATATGTATGTATATACATACATATGTATATATATATATATATGTATATATATATATATATATATATATATATATATATATATATATATATATATATATATATACATATATATATATATATATATATATCTTAGCCACAAGTCCTCTTGCGCCATGTAACGCATTCGGCAGCAAGGTTTCTCCAACGTGGCCTGTCGGCTGTGGTGATTTCAGCTTCGTCCCATAAAATGTCAGTGGCTTTGAGGTCATCGATGAAGCAGTGCCAAGTCACTTTTGGTCACCCTTGTTTTCTCTTGCCATGCGGTGGCTTCCACAGAATAGTGTTTTTTTCGCAGGCCATGATAATGGTAATCAGAGGACATTGTTTGTGAATTGCAAATGGCACTCAGTGACAACATCATGGAGTGGATGGGTATCTGTTCAGCAATGCATCTCCTCGTTGGTGATGTGTCCTGGTATGATATTCACAGTATCTGCTGGAGGCATCGTAGCTAAAATACATTGAGCCTTTGCGTGATCTTTGTTGATGTCTTCCACGTTTCCACCATGTATACTGCTTGTGGTATGGTGATGCTGTTGAAGAGGTGCAGGCAACATCATGTTCAATGTCTCTGTAATTGGCTATGACACTGCCCAAATAGGTGAACTCCTTAACTTCCTCGATTTGGTGTTGTCCAGTCATCAAAGGGATGCCATTGTTGTTCCCATCAACATATTCATTCCTCATGATCTACATTTTGTTTTCACTCATGTGGAGTCTGATCTTGGCCACCTCCCATTTCAATCTCTCAGTCATTGTGCAAATGACATTCTTCATCGCTCCGAGATGCATGATGTCATCGGCAAAGTCGAGGTCAGTCAGACTCACACCACAAAATCCCAACTCTGCGCTGGTGCATCACCCCATGCATGACAAAGTTGATCACTGTAAGAAATAGGAGAGGGAATAGAATACACCTTTGTCATACACTGTCTCAATGGCAAAGGAGTTGGTGTAGCCTATCTCTGTTTGAACGCAGCACCTAGACTCACGGTAAAAGCTCTGAAAGGTGTCGATGAAACACTCAGGAATACTGAAGTCACGAGCGATGCACCACAATGAACTCTGGTGTATGCTGTCAAATACATTGACGAAATCAATGAAAATGATTGGTTGCTGTTGCTGATATTCCAGGCTTTGTTTGATAATGTTGTTGGATGACATATGACAGTTCGACAATTTCTTACTGGATAACCACACAGATGACTTGTTTATAGTGTTTGTCTAGACATAAGCTCACACCCTCCATCAAATCAACATTACCTGCACAGGTGCAATTGGGTGACGCATGTTAAATCTCAAAATGATCACAGAGCAATGTGAAATGAAGGGCTTTGTTCAAGAACACAACGCAACACCTGGTCTGGGAATTGAACCCACGATCTTGCAATCATGAGTGCAACACCCTAACCTCTAAGCTACACACCTTCACTATACACACACACACAAACACATACACACATACACACATATATATAGGTACAGGCATGGTTGTGAGGTAAGAATTTTGTTTCCTAGCCATGTGGTTCTGGGTTCAAACTCACTGTGTGGTACCTTTGGCAAGTATTTTCTTTGTGTATGGATTTGGGAGATGGAAACTGAAAGAAGCCTGATGTGTGTGTGTGTGTGTGTGTGTGTGTG
>NC_142929.1:49367319-49389819 GCF_046866305.1 Octopus bimaculoides | reverse complement strand
GGCATGATACAATAGTTACTTGCATAAGATAAGTTAATATCCATAAACCAGTTTATAAAATACATAATCATATGTAAATTGTTGCATATTGTTCATATTCAGATAGATTTGTTCTCCAGATCTTAGATAACAAAGAACATCATACTATAACTTAAGTATAACTTAAGTCCTCCGGGGAGTTGTTTTAATCTGTAATATACAGAAAACCCCCCAGGGACAATATCTAAAAAAGGATATCTATAAAGATAGTGTCCTTTATAATTTTAATCAATTCTATCATGGCACTTCAAACTTGCAACTTGGAATAGCTCTAGTATGTTGATAAACCATGCAATGCAAAGGTTTGTGTTACTAGAAATTTTATGCAAAGGAGAATTTTGTGAAGAACTTCATGCCATTTTTGACTTGGTATGGAAGCTTTATCAAGGATACCTCCATTTTCTATAAGATTTCTTTCTACTACTTTCCATAAAAGTGAAACAGTATCAATGATTTCTTTTGACTTTTCATGGGTACAAAAATAATCTGGTGCATGCTCATGATACAATACAGTATTTTGTTCCAATGAAGACTGATTGGCATTTCATGACTACAGCATACAACAAGAGCAAAATTTGCTTTCTCCTGTAGAAAATAAACAGGTTATGGTCACCAAAATTCTCCATATTCATTTCCCTACATTTTTTTAAATTACCCTTCATAGTTCTGTGTTGGAATAAATAGCACTTTGCTATTCTGACTATTCAATATAACTATTTCTGCCCTCTGGATGTCTAATAGAATTTCATATTTTAATATTTTATCTGACTCCAAGAAACTTACACTAAGAAGTTATATGGCACATATTGTATTCTGTCTTATGATATTCAAAGTTTTAGTAGTTCTACCTCTTTGAAAGTCACTGCTGGTTCTTAGAAGATACTAAACTCTCCTTTTTCAGAATATAGTAATTTGATCTACAGTAACTTTTAATACAGTTAATGCTAAGGAAGACTAGGTTGTTCAAGAAATGATGTGATAAAACTTTCCAGCTTCTTACAATTTTCGTATCTTCCTAGCTTCTTCAGCACTTACTTTCATTTTCAATATCAGCACAGTTCATTTCATAGTCAAATTTTCTAAAGAAAGAAGCACTCACACTTTTTCATAGTCCAAGATCCACTGACGATATTAAAATTCATTAAGAGTGAGCTCTTTGATGACTTAACAGTAGAATGTATGAGATGACAGTGTGATAGTAGTGATGAAAACTATGGCTACATTTCAACTGGCTTTCTATTATTATACATCGACTTTCTATGATACTATTCTGCAACATGCTTACTGAAGCAGTTACCATTATGGAATTATTGAAAATGTCTATAAATAATTTTTCCTATAATCCAAAAAGATAGCAAATTCTTCTGATGTACAGAAGCTGTCAATCATTGCATCATGTGTCAACTACCCAATGGTCAACCAGAATTGATTATGTGAAATCATTTACATGAAATCTCAACAGTATTAAATTGCAGGATGTTTTATAACTAAATCTGATGTTAAAAAGCAGAAGAGATGTAACAGGATCTATTAAAAAGAAGTCCTCTTTCAGATGCATGTTCATGTCATCTATCTAGTTCAATATATATATGTATGTATGTATGTATGTGTGTGTGTGTGTGTGTGTGTGTGTGTGTGTGTGTGTGTATGTATGTATGTATGTATGTGTGTATGTATGTATGTATGTATGTATGTATATTTATGTATAGAAAGATTTATTCTGTGAGATTGTCTCAGAGCCTCTACAAACCAATTTTTGTAAGACCAAAACGGCATTATTTTCATTACTTAATTAGTATTAAAGACAATAGAATGACTAGCTAGATTTTCATTGTTTAGAAATGCTTTGCATGCCTTCTTGTGTGAAAAGTTCCGTATGATAGTTTTGTGATCAATATTTTGTCTGAATTCTGATTCAATGCTGAATTAAACTAAAGGAGCCTTGACATATCTGTTCTGAGATAGTTTATTATTGGTTTAAGCTTACAAAATGATAGTTCAGCTAAGGCTACTACAGGAAGATTGATGAAGAAAAAACTTATGGTGATGCACAAAGATTGAAAATGATATTTTTCTACTTGTGGTAGAAGGATATTTTGTTGAGTAAATCAATGGGTTTAAGTTGTAGTTCCTCAAATGTGTAATAGTTTTTTCAAGTTGATTCATTCATTTGAAACTGTTTTGTGCAATTTACATCAGTGTCTTTGGCACCTACCCTTGCAGTGTAAAAGTTTTTTGATACACACTGGCATTGACAGAAGAATGAATTAGTATCAAAAATTTCCTTTGCACTTAAATCTTGTTGAAACACCCAGTGAGAGAATTGACAATGACATAAGAATGCAGGTGTCCAAGATAATGATGACATATATATATCAGAATCATTTATCTGGCTTTTATTACTTGACTGACTCCCGTGTATGAATTTCTTTTACTTTCTGTCATTTACAGACAGCTTAATTTCTCTTTGAAGACTTTTATGAACATTTGTTGATACTGTCAGCCAAATGTCGAATTGATGTCACCATTTCAGTAAATTTTTTTTGTGAGCGTTTTAATGTTGTGCACTTTAATATCATCTCTTGTCTGTATGTAGTCCTATGTTGCAAATGTTAATGGAAGCAAGAATATTGAACTAGATAGATGACATGAGCATGCATCTGAAAGAGGACTTCTTTTTAATAGATCCTGTTACATCTCTTCTGCTTTTTAACGTCAGATTTAGTTATAAAACATCCTGCAATTTAATACTGTTGAGATTTCATGTAAATGATTTCACATGATCAATTCTGGTTGACCATTGGGTAGTTGACACATGATGAGATGACTGACAGCTTCTGTACATCGGAAGAATTTGCTATCTTTTTGGTAATATAGGAAAAATTATTTATAGACATTTTCAATAATTTCATAATAGTAACTGCTTCAGTAAACATGCAGCAGAATAATGTCATAGAAATTCAATATATGATATCCACACAGTGAGCAAATAACAAAAGAATTCTCATTAATGTTCTTTGTACCCACTGTAGTTGACTGCTATATTGACACCATTGTCATATCCTTGACCGGTACAATCTTCCAAGAGAATGCCATTTTTACTCATTGTTCCTTTTATCAGGTTTTCAAATTTAGTTCCTTTTTCTTCTCAGTAACATTCAAAACATTCAAAGGATAAAAATTTCTCTTTAATCTCAAGCTCACAATTCATACTTGGAAGGTAATGTATGATAAATGTATTTGTTTGACATATGTGGAATCAGATATTGTATGAACTGCCTTTGATTTTTTTAGAAAATGTGCGTTTCAAAATGAAATTGGAGTAGAGTGAAATAAATTCATTTTGTGATTTGTCTGATGAATATTTTACTTGTTATCAACTTCCTTTCTTCCTGGCATTCTTTGACCTTCTTGACAAGGTCTTAACTAGAGGATCCAAGTGAAACAAAAGTTTGACCTGAACAAGTCGGTTACCACTGTAAAAAATACTGTTTAGATGAGAGATACCCCAAAATAAAATGATGTCAATTTACAGTGTAAATTATCAGTCCAATTAGCCTCTTCGGTTAGGATTTATTATAAACAGAAAATGTTCCATACAATTTTTTAACCCTTAATCATTTATATTATTCTGTCAAATATATTACTTATGAGGGGGTGCTGAAAAGTACCTGGCTTTAAGGGTATCGTGAAAGGCCTGGTTGGAGGCCCAAACTTTTGAGTTCTTTTGTAAGGCTTAGAAAAATTTGAAGGACTTCTGTAATAAGTGTATGAATCTGAGAGGAGAATATGTTGAATAAAGTCATAACTATGTGATCCTTCTGTATTTTCTTATACCCAAAGTGAGGAACTTTTTATCACTCCCTCATGTATATATATATATATCATGGAAGATTCTAGAAAACTCAGGCCCCTACATAAATGGGATCAAGCATTGTAAATTGTGAATAGCTGAATGGATAAGGATATTAAAGGACTCCCTTGACCTGGAGAACATCCTTAACCCCAGGATAGAGAACACCCTCGTATATAGTCACATTGTTTTGAATTATTCATGCATTATCTCATAGTTTCAAGATTTCAATGATATAATTGCTTATTTTTACTATGTCAGTGTAGGGTAGGTGTGAAAGGCTGGATCTAGTCAGTTTGAACATAAAACAAGTGGAATATTTTGGTCTGGATATGGCTGGTTTAAATGCTAAAGGGTTAAATGAATTCTTTGATCAATCATCTTTCTCCATGGTACATAATTTAATTAATGATGGTTATAGTTCATGCTCAGAAAATTTGTCATATGATTGTTTTCATTCTCCTCTGAGAGACCATCCATTTTCAATTGTAAAAGCTGAAGCATTAAGCCTGGTTTGCCAAAAAGAAAATATCGACACGGTAAACAAAATATGACTTGTTTTTTGATATTCCACATAGACCAATCACTCTTAGATACTTACTTCACTATTGTCTTTCCTCTGTTCAGTTATCTGAAATGGAAAAAAATTGTTGCTCACTCTTGCTTGGAGATGTTTTGTAAAATGGAATATGCTCTTTCTGCCCACATCTTCGATATTGTTTCTTTTTTGTGCTTCTTTGTATTATTATTTCCAATATCAAATCCATACTGTGTGCCATTGATATGTTGTTTTTCATAGTTTGGTTTTAAGCTATTGGCATTTGTTCACTTTCAAGTATGCAATAATTGGGCACTGTAAATGGTTCATGATCAACAGTTTCTCTCTGAAGTTTAGATAAAGTCATTTAGTTTTTCAATTTGTTCTTGAGCAGACGGTTTAACTTCTGCTGATAAATATTCATCACTTGTAATTCTCATATTCAGTAATTACCTCTTTCCTTTATGTTCTCATCTATCTCTTGTGTTTTGGAAACGATTACATTAATAAAAAATATATATTTTATAAACTAGCATTAAATATTAGTTGACAATGAGATACACTTTTTTAAAGGATCTTTATTTAGTTTTCCCTGGAAATCATAATGTCCAACCACTAATAGGATGTGTGTGAATGTGTGTATATGATAACTGACTGGCTGTAGAATATGTGAAGGAAGAGAGAGAAAGAGATAGTATATGTTCAATAATAAGCCAAATAATTCAAGCAGTTGGAAAGTATTAAAGCAGTGGGAGAAGGCAACAGAAAGGATAAAAAACAGGCAGAGATAAAAAAAAATATTAGAAGGGAAGTAAAGTATTGGAGCATTGATGGTGGTGTTGAAGAAATTCATGCATTCTATATGCATATGTCTATCTGTATAATAGACAACTGACAATGGAGAACCCAATTAGCAATAATGTATAACTGTTTTGTATAAGGTACTAATGATTACTGACTGATGGATCAATTAATGTGACCAGATTTATGCCACTGCTAGCAGAAAACTGACTGCACAATGCACAAACTTAACCAGAATAGTGTTAGCCTTGACTAGTGCTTTGTTTACTTTGTTACTTAGTCAGTTTAGCATAACATATTCTGGTACATAGGACCTCTGTATATATATCAGTGTTGACCATATATCTGCACACATATGCATAAATGAAAATCTAGGTAAGATTTTTGAAGAACACTAATAGTTTCCTGTTAATACAAGTAGCCCCTTTCCAGTGCCATTGATGTTAATCAAAGGAAAGGCTACTGACTTAGGCTGATACAGCTTGGCAATAGTGTTGTTAGAGGTATTGCTATGAGACTGCCAAGAGCTAGAACAGATACTAGAAGGCAGATCATTTGACCATCTAACTTCTCCATCAATCCTCTCTACTTTGAACTAGCAATTTTATATTGAACCTAAAAGGATGAATGACAAAGTTAACCTTGGCAGAATTTGAACTCAGAAAACAGAAAGAACAAATACCTCGAGGCATTTTATCCAATACTCATAATTCTGCCAATACACCTGGCATCTGATTTAAGATTTCAAAACATTTTGAAGCATTATTTAAGGGCATCCAACTCACTTTCATCGTGATTACTCTCACCTTAAGTTAACTTTATAGAGTATATAAAGGCACAGATATAGATGTGTGGTAAGAAGTTTGCTTCCCGAACATGGAGTCTTAGGTTCAGTGCCTCTGTGCAGTACCTTGTGTAAGTATCTTTCCTGTTTTCAATGAGATGGAGCTATCATAGATTTGGCAGATGGAAAAAAAAACAAAGAAGCCCATTGTATGCACACACCCACACACACACACACACACACACACACACACACACAAATGTATAAATTTATGTGAATGTGTCTTAGTGTTTGTTTGTCTCTCAGTTCAACAAAAAGTAACTAATAAAATAACCACCAGACTTTAAAAATTAAGTACTGGGGTCAATTTCTTCAACTAAACAACTCTTCAAGGAAGAGCCCCATCATGACTGCAGTCCGATGACTAAAGCAATAAAAGATAAATAATGATAACTTACTAATCTATGAGATACAAAGATATAAAATAAATGTCTTTTACTTGAGAAACCAGTCATAAAAAAAATACAATGTTATTTCAATAATATACAACAATAATTTGGAATTATTAACAGTAGGCGCAGGAGTAGCTGTGTGGTAAGTAGCTTGCTTACCAACCACATGGTTCCAGGTTGAGTCCCACTGTGTAGAACCTTGGGCAAGTGTCTTCTACTATAGCCTTGAGCCGAACAGAGCCTTGTGAGTGGATTTCGTACACGGAAACTGAAAGAAGCCTGTCGTATATATGTATATATATGTATGTGTGTGTTTGTGTGTCTGTGCTTGTCCCCCCACCCCAGCATCGCTTGACAACCGATGCTGGTGTGTTTACGTCCCTGTAACTTAGCAGTTCAGCAAAAGGAGACCAATAGAATAAGTACTAGGCTTACAAAGAATAAGTCCTGGGGTCGATTTGCTTGATTAAAGGTGGTGCTCCGGCATGGCCGCAGTCAAATGACTGAAACAAGTAAAAGAGTAAAAGAGTAATTTTTTACCATTAGAAGGAGGGGAAAAAATATAAATGGAAGAAACATTTTTTAATTCAAACAAAAAGTTTAAAAATATCTTAATTTGAATAAAATACTTGACGGGAATCTTCACCCTATCTTCCATCTTTCAGTAAACTCTCTCTCTCTCCCTCTATTACTCTGGAAGCAACTGTAGGTGGCAGCAGCAACAGTCCCTAGTGAGAATTTCCCCCTTATGATTTTAATGTAAAACAAAATAAAGAAAATGGATTTAAAGAAATTAGGAATCATAATTCATCTTGAAAAATAAATTTAACCATGAAGATTATTCTGTTAAATGTAATGCTTATTTATTCAAATTGTTTTGAATTAGTCATGAAATATCTTACAGCTTCAAGATTTTGATGCTGTGGTAGTTTATTTTTAGAATGACATTATAGAATAAGTGTGAATAGCCAGATTTTGTCAGTTTGAACATAACACAGGATATTTTGGCCAGATATGACTGGTTTAAATGCTTAATGGTTAAGGAAGCAAAGAGAATTTAGTGAACTTCTTGATACACATGATCTTAGTTTTGTAAGATATAAACTCTCAGACTCAAGAAAAATGGGTGCAGAGGGTTCAAGTGCACCCTCTAAACATTTTGGATGGGTGGATGCAAGCATGGTTATGTGATTTTTCCCTATAACTTTTTATGGCACTCTCGATATTTCCCTTCTGAACAGATACAACTTTCACCACTAATTAGCCCTTACCAACTTTTGTGCTTTGTTAGATAGGGCCTGTCAGTATCACTCTTGGACTATGGCTGCAAGCTGGTAGAAACATTAGCACACTGGGCAAAATGCTTAACGGTATTTAGTCTGTCTTAACATTCTGTCTTAACATTCCGGTCGATCTCTCTTAACATCAACCCCAAAGTTCAAAAAGATGAAAGGCAAAGTCAACCTTGGAATTTGAACTCTAAATGTAAAGATGAACAAAATACTGCTAAGCATTTTGTCTGGTGTGTTCAAAATTCAGCCAGTTTGCTGCCCGTTTCACTAAATAATAACAGCTGTTTTGCTGAAATTGACCAAAGCTGGAAATGAAATCAACAGGAGTGTACAACATTTCAAATTCTCAAACTATTACATGCATTCTCTTACTCAAATGCATGTTAATACATGTTAATTTCTACCACCAGAAGGTGGTGGATTGTCAAACTCAGTGGCATAATAAGAGCAAGCATGGCTGTGTGGCAAGATGTTTGCCTCCCAATCACTTGTCTTTGGGTTCAGGTCCACTGCATGGCACCTTGGGTAAGGGTATTCTATTACAGCCTTAAGCCAACCAAAGCCTTATGTGTGGAGTTGGTTGAGAGAAACTGAAAGAAGTTTGTCGTGTGTGTGTGTGTGTGTGTGTGTGTGTGTGTATCTGTGTGTGTGTGTGTGTATCTGTGTTTGTCTTCCACCACCACTTGACAACCACTGTTGGTGTGTTTATGTCCCTGTAACTTAGCAGTTTGGCAAAAAGAGAAAAACAGAATAACTATCAGGCTTTAAAAAATGTACTGAGGTTGAGTCATTTGACTAAAATTCTTTGAGATGGTTGCATGGCTGCAGTCTAATGACTGAAACAAGTAAAAGATAACAGATGAAAATAGCTAGTATGTGTACTACCCAGGACAGCCCTTGAGCTTGTCACCCCAGTCTGCCCCTAATGCAGGCTTATGCAATAGGCCCTAGAGTGCAACCCACATTGCTCAAAATGTCCTATAGTAGTACTTTCCATTCTGAGTTCAAATTGTTGCAAGGTCCAATTTGCCTTTCATCCTCTTGATGAGATTTGATAAAATAAGGCATTTGTCAAATATTGAGTGGATATTAACAAGTCATCTTCTCCCCAAAATTTGGGACCTTGTCATTATGTAAGAAATCAATATTCCTACAGACAGACAAAGGTGGTGAACTTGCAGAGTTGTTAGCATACCAGACAAAATTGTTACTGGCATTTCATCTGTCCTTACGTTCTGAGTTCAAATTCTGTTGGGGGTTAACTTTGCTTTTCATCCTTTGAGGGTTGGTAAATAAATGTCAGTTGAGCATTGGGTTTGATGTAATCAACTTAACCCATCTCCCAAAATTTCTGGCCTTGTGCCAAAATTTGAATCTAACATCCCTATAGACAAATTTTGCCTTTCTAAGCTTTACACAACGTGATACTTGAATTAACAGTATTTCTGTTACTCTCTTAACGTTTCATTTTCTACAATTTATGAACTGTTGTTAAATTTTCTTCCAAGAGGTTTTATTTTCACAATTCAAAGATAAATTCTAATGCTGTATCAAAACAGAAAAAAAAAAAAAGAGAATTTAGGATGTGATCTTTTTGATTTACAACAAAAACACATTTGTGTATAACATTATGGGCTTTATGTTAGCAGACAAATTATACTGAGAAATTTACATTATTTTATCAGTAAGCTTAATTGAGAATTTTTTTTTTTGTTTGTTTTAATATTTGTTGGTTAATACTGATATAAAAATAAATTATATATAACCAACCTCCTTTGTTATATTTGTGAACAACCATTTTAAAATTTCCTAAATATACGCGAAAAACAAAGGCACTTAGAATATTGCCCTTAGGGAAAATTTTACAATTGAACATTCTGATGTTGAAAGAACATTTAGTATTAGAATTGACGATGATGTGACTGAATGAAATTTGAAATTTAAATAGTTACCGAAATAGCTCTTGAGATATACATATATATATATATTTCATATGTGTGTGTATGTGTTTGTGTGTGTGTGTGTGTGTGTGTGTGTGTGTGTGTGTACATGTGTCTCTCTCTCTATATTTTATATATATGTATCATGTGTGTGTGTATATATATATATATATGTATATATATATATATATATATATATATATATATATATATATATATATATATATGTAGAATAGCTTCCATAGAAATTAAGTGAAATTAAATCATTACTTTTCATTCTAAGTATTAGTGCAAATGCATCTCTAACATGTCAATAAATTTTAAAACAGTGCAAGAAGTAATAACAATAGATTGCTATTGCTAATATGCTTCATATTGTAAGGAAATTTCAGCTTTTTAAAGCAATCTATCATTTCTGAAATATCTGTTCAGATGTTTTTTAATATAAACATATTGTTTTATTCAACATTAAGAATAAAGTGTTTCTTATGCATTCTAAGTTTCTTCTTTTTCTCTCTGTCTGTCTGTCTGTCTGTCTCTCTCTCTCTCTCACACACACACACACACACACATACACACATTTTTTAGATATATACTTAAAATGAGAGACAAAAGTATAAGCTTAAACTTGGTATTTCTTTATTATCTTGTTTATCTTCATCATCTTTTATTGATTCTCTGTAGTATAGTGGTAAGTATCACTGCCTGTCACATGGGAGACTGGTGCTTGATTCCCTGCCAGGGAGGTATTTATTGTGTTTTATAGGCACAGGCATGGCTGTGTGGTAAGAAGCTTGTTTTCCAACCACATGGCTTCAGGCCCAATCCCACTGTGTGGTACCTAGGGCAAATGTCTTCTACTAAAGCCTAAAGCCAATCAATGCCTTGTGAGTAGATTTGGTAGAAAAAAATTGAAAGAAGCCAATCATATATATATATATATATATATATATATATATATATATATATATATATATATATATGTATATATATATATATCTATGTACATGTATTTGTATTTGTGTTTGTCCCCCACCACTGCTTGACAACCAGTGTTGGTGTGCTTACATCACCATGACTTAGTGGTTCAGCAACAGAGACCTATAGAATAAGTACTAGGCTTAAAACAATGAGACTTAGAGTTGGTTTGTTCAACAAAAAACCCTTCAACGTGGTGCCCCAGCATGGCCACAGTCAAATTACTAAAACATGCTATCCATAGACGCATCTCATATGCACAGCATGCATAATTAAGACTGAACACTTCCCCAGACAAGCATGAAATTATAGTCCTCCTCAGACCACATAGAATCCTGAGGGATCACACAACCATGGGAGCTTAATGTAATTACCAATAAGAGCTGACACCTGAATAGTAAAATTGCTAACATGTTGGACCGTTAATACATATACATTTTTGTCACTTTTTGTTTCTTTTATTTCTCTCTCCATTTTTCCCTCTCAGCACTTTCTGTTGAAGAGCACAGGCTTAAAATATCAAAGACTTAGCCATTCTTCCCAAGAGTCAAACTGATACACCAGCTTGTTGTTCCTTCATCTGTCTTTGTCTTTATATTCTGCAAATTTGAACTATATGCTTGTATGTATGTATGTATGTATGTATGTATGTATGTATGTATGTATGTATATATGTATGTATGTATGAATGTATGCATGCATGCATGCATGTATGTATATATGTATGTATAAATTTAAATTACGATGAAAGTAAACAAAGTTTGCTTTAGAAGCGTTGAGATGTCTAGAAAGTTAAATATGTATGTATGTATAAACATGCATACATATGCATACACATGCACGCAAATATGAAAATATTCATTTGAGCAAAATTACTCTGACAATTCAGAATGTGCAGCTTCGAAGGCACTGGCAATAGAATTATTAAAAACATTTTAGTCTTCTCTTGTTAATACGTCATGTGTGTGTGTGTGTGTGGGTGTGTGTGTGTGTGTGTAGATAGATATAAATATATATATATACATACACATATACATATATATATATATACACACACATATATATACACACACACATATATATACACACATATGTATATATACACATGCATATGTATATATATCATCATCATCATCATTGTTTAACGCTATATGTATATATGTGTGTGTGTGTATAATACATATATATACATACATGCATATATATATATATATATATATATATATATATATATATATATATATATATAGGGAGAATTCACAAAAAAAACAAAAGACAAAGACAAGTGGTGTAGACAACAAACAGATGTGTTAGTATAATGCTTGGGAAGTGAAAAAGTCTTTCACGTTTTGAGCCTACGCTCTTCCACAAAAAGAAACACAGAAAGAAACAAGGAGAGAAAAACAGAATGTGTAGTAGCTAGCGATCTATCACACACACACACACATATTATCATCAGTTTAATGTCTCCATTTCCATGCTTGCACCGGTTGGACAGTTTGTTGAGGCAGATTTTCTATGGGCATATGCTCTTCCTGTCACCAATTCTCATCTGTCTCCAAGTAAGGTAATACATACATACATATACATGTGTGTGAGTGTGTGTGTGTGTGTGTGTGTGCATGATCATACTCATGTAATATCCACTTACTTTCCCATGCATGCATGAGTCAGATAAAACTTGTGAAGGCAAATTTTCTGTGACCAGATGCTCCTCCTGTCACAACACCACATTTGTTTCGAGGAGTAGTAATACTTTCCCATAGCCATACATACTTGCACAGGAGATTGGAATTGAAAGACACTGCTTGTATGACAGTGACATTTATCTATAACTGTTGCATGATGTCAAGACATGAAGGTACAAACACACACACACACACACACACACACACACGAATATGCATAAACAAACATATATGTATAGATATGTTGGTCTATGTATGCATATATACATACATATATATATGTGATAGGCTTCTTTCAGTTTCTCTTTACCACATCTACTTGCAAGGCTTTGGTCGGCATGGGTACACTGTAAAGGACACATCCATATTGCCATACATTAGGATGGAACCCAAAATTACAGCTCTTTGTGACTTCAGTTATTCTACTCTTTGAGAGAGTGAGATTATATGAAAGCAACAATAAACACTAATCAATGGACAGTAATCCTGCAAAATTAATGCCAGATATTCTTAAATAACCACAATAAATATACATTCTTTTGGAAGCAGACCAGAATAAAATATATGAACCAAATAGACATACTAAAATTCATGCAACATGAAGACATTTATCTCCATGTGTTTTTTTTCCCTTTGTGTGAGTATGCATAAACACTGCTACATGTGGTGCATATGATTTAGTTTGGATTCATGTATTTTATGAAAATAAAGATATGTTATTTATATGTAGTAAAGCATTAAGTTTTTCTAACTTGTTTTTATACCATTCAGAATTATATATTTACATACTGACTTTTGATACATTAGATGTTAAATGTTAAAACCATGGGATAAAAATCACTTGATATATGAAGCAATAGGAGGATACAATTCTCAAGACAAAATAAAATACAAAAGAACATCAACTGTTTAATACAGAAGTTATATGAAATTTAAATCAGAAAAAGTCTGCCATACTTTATATTACAAGTTCTAAGCATTAAAATTATAATTTACGATTACAGATCTCTAGATTACAGGTTTTCAGATTGTTCTGTTTCTTTCAAATACAATTTCATATTTTTATATTTTGTTTTGCTTTAGTAACTTTGTGTAATATTCTTTGTTTATAATGAATTTAGTCAGCTTCTTTCTTTAATGAATTTATGCTTCCATAATTTTTCAGAAGTTTGCTCAAATCATCATCATCATCATCATTATCTTTTAATGTTTGTCTTCCAAGCTGGTATGGTAAGATGATTCGAAAGAATCCAACAGATCAGAGAACTATCATGCTCCAGTGTTTGATTTAGTATGGCTTGATGCTCTGTCTAATGCTAACCACTTTATAGAGTGTACAGAATGCGTTTTTCTAGTGAGTTGCCTGTCACTCACAAAACTAAGATCCCCTTTAACTGAATAGGAACTACAGTAGAGAGAAAAGTAGCTCTAAGTTAGGTGAAGTGAGTTCAAAGTATGATAGAAGCTGGAACAGCTTTCTTGTTGTTTGCATTATATAATAATGGTGGGAATAATCAGGGTGGAGCAGAAAAGAAATAAGAATGGAGGTAACAGAGTGTCAGAGTGAGCCTTCAAGACTTAAGAAGGTGAATAGAAGTGAGAGGAAACAAAAGAATGGGAAGGGTGGGTATAGGGAGAGTGAGGGATGCTTAGAGAATAAGTAGAGGTAGAGGAGAATATAATGAATACTGAGAAAGAGTGGAAGGGTTGATGATAAGTATGAGTTGGAAGGAGGTAAGGGAGAGTAGGTAATGGCTGGCAGTACAGAAAGTAATGAGCAGCAGCAGAGTAATAATAATACCAAACATCCCTTCTACAATAAACACAAGGTCTGAAATCTTGGAGAATGAGTTAGCCAATTACATCAACTCCAGTACTCAACTGGTATTTTATTTTAAGAATGCTGATAGGATGAAAGGCAAAGTCAAACTCACTGGCATTTGAACTCAGAATATAAGGCCAGAATAAATGCTGCTAAGCATTTTGCCAGGCATAGTAGATAGGAGAATGATGAAGGACAAGGAGATGGTGTGCAGGTGATATACAACATGAGTATCTGAGAAGAGAAAGGTTTAAGGTGTGGTGAGAGTAAGAAATATATGTTGGTAGAGGCAAGTCAGCTGGAAGTGGTTCAGTGAGAGAGAGAGATAGATATTTCAGATGCACAAAAGTGCAGTCAAATTAAAGCATTACTCAATGTAGTTCTTATTCAATAATTTTCAGAATTTCCTGATAATTTTGTTCTATAAAATATATAAACCTAATATTTTACTTATCTTAGTTTATGTTATTCCACAAATCCCAAAAGCTTAAATACTGCAAAACTCATACCCTTTAGTTCAATCTTTATCACCTCATATCTCACATATTTTATCATCTTATCACTGCTTTTCTCATACTCTATTATCATTTCAGAACATTTTGGATGTGGTAGCTAAATGTTTAATTTTAGACACTATGTTGTACTCTTAAATATGACTTATTGCTCCAGTAAAATTTCAAAATTGAGTTATGTTAATAAAAATAACACAAAATATTTTGCTTTCACCATGTTTGGCTTTTGTTATATTTAGCTTTTCTTTTTTGCTGAATAAATACACATTTTTGCTTATTGTCTTCTTATCAGATTCAAGTAATTATATTTGATTACCGCATTTCTTGCTTCACTCTATTTTCTTGTAAATGTTATTGCCTCCAATGATTTAAGCACATGGGTTTTTTTCTTCCTTTGTTTTTGTAACCAGAAGTTAATAACTACACTGATTTAGTTAATTAATGCTTTTTATGAATCCCATGGATTTATAGTGGTGGCACCAATCCGAAATACCTTGGAGGTGGGTGACTGAAAAACAAATCTCTGGATAGAACTCAAATTAATCACAGGTTACATTTCAGAATCAACACAGAATCTATTTGGCAGAGTTTGATAAAATAGTTCTTTCTAATTCTGGCACAAAGACAGCAATACTGAGGAGAGGGGCAAGTTGACTATATTGACCGCAGTACTTGAGTACTACTTTATTTCATCAACTCGAAAAGGCTGATTTGGGCAGGATTTGAATCCAGAACATACAGAGTTATCAGAAATGCTGCTAAGCAGTTTGTCCAATGTGTGAACAATTCTACCAGCTCATCACCTTTGAGCTTGATAAAATAATCATTCCTACTCTAGGCAAAGTCTGAAATTTGGTGGGTGGCGAGCAGGGAGTATCTGATTACATTGAGTCCAGTGGTCAACTGATATTTATATCATTGACCCCAAACGGATGAAAGACAAAGTTAACCTTGGTGGAACTTGAGGTCAAAATGTTAAGATGGATAAACTGCTGCTACAAATCTTGTCTGATGTGCTAACAATTTTTCCAGCTTGCCACCTTTGAGCTTGGGGAAATAACATAATTTACAATTAAGTGTTTTGTCAAATATAAAGATTAGTCTGATTTGAAGTGGATTTGAAGTCATTACTCTTAGCCAGCACAGTAGCTGAAGATTATTGGAAGTTTTTAAATGATTTTTCTAATGAGAACTTAGCCTGATGTTACAGCGTTTTAGTGCTTTGATAACATATGTTTAGAGTTGTTGTTACTGACACACATTTATTCTTATATATTTTTTTATATTTGTTATATTTTCTGAGACTCAACGGTTAAAGCTGTTGAAATATTTTCTCTATTTACTCATAAGTAGAACCATTTCTTGCAGAGAAACACTGAATTCAATAAAGCAGGGGATAAATGTGATAAATATGTTAATTTGATATCCTTTTAATTAATATCTCTATGCAGCTGTTTTAGTCATTATTGAATCAAACAAAAATAAAATAATTCATCAACAATCAAAAATAAATTAGGTAATTATTTACATAAAATTTCTTCACTTGAAAAGTTATTTGGTTATCAAAGACATTGCTTAATTTATTACAACATTTTTTTTCTTGTTCTTGTTGTTTACAGCTCTATGACATTGATTGTGTAGGTCTGTGTAGCTGAAATATAGGTAGCAATTTTAATTTACAGTTTAAAAACATGTGTCTACATCAAATTTTATTTCTATTGAACATAATTGAATATATTTCAGTAATTTCAAGCATGCTGATTTAAGGCATCCTATTTACCGATCATTCTATAATTATGTTAAGGTTTCCTATACATACATACATACATACATACATGCATGCATACATGTATCTATGTGTGTGTGTGTATATATATATATATATATATAGAGAGAGATAGGTATGTACGTGTGTACGTGTATATATATATATGCATACATACAGATGTTGAATGATGATGATGATGATATACATACATACATATATATATATATATATATATATATATATATATATATATGTGTGTGTGTGTGTGTGTGTGTGTGTGTGTGTATGTATGTATGTATGTATGTACATATACAGAGTGTGATGGGTAAATTGTCGCTATTTTATATTTTTAATTCCACACAAGCAACGCTAGGCCTAGATTCATCTTCCCACACGGCCTCACACACAACACAGAGACCTACATCAAGTGCCTGGAGGAGGCAGTGCTGCCTTGGATCAAGAGGGTGGCTGCTGGAAGACCCTATGTGTGGCAACAGGTCTCTGTCCCATGCCACACAAGTAGGAGAACCCAGTGATGGTTGTCAGACAATTTCTGTGACCACATCACCCCTAACATCTGGCCACCTAACTCCCTAGGCTGCAACCCACATGACTATTATGTGTGGGACACAGTTGAGCAAGAGACCAACAAAACTCCTTGTAACACTAAAGATGAACTGAAAGCAAGGATTATGGCAGCATTCACCAACTTAAACAAGGAAACCGTCCAGAAGAGTTGCAGGAGATTCTGAAGTCATTTGGAGGCCGTGGATGAAGCCAATGACGATTTTATTAAGTAAATTTACTCTTTAGTATTTTAAGATATTTTTATGTAATTTTGGTAAATATGTCTGTTAAAATGATTTGCCAGTGTTATTTTCATTTTTGCATAGTTTCGACAATTTATTCACCACACCCTATATATATATAGATATATATATATATATATATATATGTATGTATGCATACATGCATGCATACATACACACATACATATCTATATATATATGCATATGTATGTATGCAGATATGCTTGTGCTTGTGTGTGTGTGTATATATATATATATATATATATATACATACATACACACACACATATACATTTATATATACACATTTCAGAGAAACTTTTAGTTGTCTTGCATTTTACAATTAGTCACACCTAATTTGATGGTGCTGTGTTCAAAAATGCCCTCAGAGGTTTTTCTCACATCGAGATTTTTGTTGAACAGAAATTCATTTTTTTTATAAATAAATGCCAATTTTCTTGTCTTGTTTAGAACCATTGCACTGTATGAGAATTGTCAACTCAAGTCAAATACAACAAACTTCTCCAAATCCTTGTTAGAGCATCAGCAAAAATGGAACCAGAGCAGACTAGTTTGTGCTGGCATCAAGTTGTATAAATTGTAAAACTAAAGTCTTGAAAAGATCTGAGTTTTTTAGATATTGTGAAAGGCCTGATTGGAGGCCCAACCTTCCAAGGTCTTTTACAGGGCTTAGAAAAATTGAAGGACTGCTGTAGTATGTGTGTGAATCTGAGAGGGGAATATGTTGAATAAAATCATAATTAACGGATCCTCCTGTATTTTCTTTTTCCCAAAGCCAGGAACTTTTTAGCAGCCCCTCGTATATGTGTGTGCTTTATGTGTGTTACTGTATGTGTTCATGCATTTTTTTTACGATATATATGAGATAATATGCAATTTATATAAAAAATTATCAGACTCACATCCTATTATTTTATTAGTGTGTGTGTGCTTAACTCAAGAAAAGTTTCCAAACCACTACTACAGCTCATAAATTTTGAATGTTATGTTAAAATGTCTATAACAGTAATAGAGTTAGAGTATTTAAAGGCCTTTGTAATAAGTCTCCACCTATATATAATGTAAAATTAAAATCTGATATTTTTAGTGAGCCACAAATTAAAGAACCAATGAAAAATGTCATTTCTGCAAACACTGTGTTTGAATTTAAATTAGAAGATTGGGCAGAATATAAATCTCTAATTTAAAAGATTCTTGGAAACGTCAATGCCCACGCATTACAAAATGCTTGTTGAAATTATGATAGCTTTTATTAAATTGAACAATGGAGAAAGTTTGCTAAAATATATCTTATATTTTCTCATTTTGATTCTTTTCCTCAAAGCTAAGGTTACTACAGTGAAGTCCAAAGTAATGATATTATGCAAATACAAGAGAAATACTAAGACACGTGAAAAACAAGAGAAATATTAAGACCATTAGTAAATTTTTATTATATTTGGAGCTTGAAATAAGAATTCCATGATTAAGGCAACTGTAAAAACTGAAAAAAATCCTTCACCATTATTTTAATGTCCAGTTTCCCAATACTTATATGGGCTTGAAGGAGTTTATTGAGGCAAATGTCCAACAACCGGAGATCCTTGTCAGCAGCCCTCATCTATTTCTATGCAAGGTGATGTTTCCCCATGGTCAATCATGTTGTTGCAGAATAACTGGTTTGAAATTTTGGCACATGGTCAGCAATTTTGAGGGAAGGGGTAACTCACTTACATTGATTGATTTCCAGTGCTCAACTGGTACTTATTTTATTGACCCTGAAAGAGATGAAAGGCAAAGTTGACATTGGTGAAATTTGAACTCAGAACATAAGCATTGACGAAATACTGCTAAGCATTTTGCAGAATATTAGAAACATTGTATGACAATGACAATCATTTTGCAACTATCATGTGATGCCAGGACAGGGAGACACAAACATACACAAGCATACACATACTCACACATATATGCACATGCATACACATATGCACACATGCACACACATGACAAGCTTCTTTCAATTTTTGCCAACCAAATCCACTCACAAGGCTTTGGGCAGTCTGGGATTATAGTAAAAGATACCTGGCCAAGGCACCACCGAGTGGGAGTGAACTCACAAGCATGTGGTTGGGAAGCTAACTTCTTACAGTTCAGTGATTATCCTTTCTACTGTAGGTGCAAGGCCTGAAATTCATGAGGAGTGGATAAGCCAGTTACATTGACCCCTGTGCTCAGCTGGTACTTATTTTATCAACCCTGAAAGGACGACAGGCAAAATTGACCATGGCAGAATTTGAACTCAGAACATACAGATGGATGAAATGCCAATAAGCATTATGCCCAGCATGCTAACGATTCTGCCAGCTTGCTGCCGTTTGCTACTCAGTAATAATAAAAATGTCTAACATACACACACACACACACACACACACACACACGATTACATCAAATGAAAATAATGTAAAAGATTACTATCTATAATGAATCATGTGGGGTTTTCCTTATCTCCAAAATGCAAACCAGTGTAATTAAAAAAGAAGATAGATCATTAATCAAGCAATGAAGTTACATGCACCATGTTCAAATGTTAATAAAAAAACATACAATGAGAAATAGTTCATATATATGAACATGTTAATTTAAACGAAAGATAAACAGATTTGTGGTAAAATATAAGCAGTAGTTATCAGAGATATATTGGAAGACGAAGTGATCAAAATAAAATATAATAAGCATAATAAAATAAAACAAAATTTAAATTCAAAATCCCTGGATCTGGCTCCATGAAAACAAATACATTTCTAGAATAATTCCTATGCATTGTTCTGTTTCTTTCATTAATTTTAAAAAAAATATCAAATTGAAGTATTTTAACAAAATACACTGCTTTGAAGATTTCTATTCAGGCATATATCATAGAAGAAAATTCTAACAAGACAATTAACAACTACCTTTCATCTCATGTGTGAATTAAATTTTTTACATTCTCCTTAGTTTACTTATTTTTACCTTATGATGATGGTGACTATTATTATTATTATTACTATTATTATTATTATTATTTGCTCTATTTTATTTATTTATTTATTTATTTTGTGTGCGTGCGTGCGTGCATGCATGCGTGCGTGCGTGCATGCGTGCGTGCGTGTGTGTGTGTGTCACTCTCTACAAATGTTTAAAGTAATCTTGTGAAATTAAATTCAAAAGGATTAATCCAGGATGACTGGACTTTTATTAACAATATTCAGCTAATTTAATTTAGAAAGGGAAATATTAGTTTGATATTAAGTTCAAATCAACTGAACATGTCACATTAAAAACAGTAATTATCTCTTGAAGAACATAGTCATTAAAAAAAATATTCACAATACATAAAATGAGAAATATCCAGTATATACAAAGGAAGAGACCATTTTTTTTTTTATAATGTTGGAATAGCTTGTCACCATACTCACCAATGTGTGTTGATTCCCATTTAGAGTTCCTTAATCTGTCTCAAGATTAACCCATTTTGTTTCTATAGGTGCAGGAGTGGCTGTGTGGTAAGTAGCTTGATCACCAACCACATGGTTCTGGGTTCAATCCCACTGCGGGGCACCTTCAGCAAGTGTCTTCTACTATAGCCTTGGGCCAACCAAAGTCTTGTGAGTGGATTTGGTCGACGGATACTGCCCGTCGTATATATATATATATATATATATATATATATATATATATATATATATATATATATATATATATATATATATATTATAATAATTTTCCCTATTAAGCATCACATAAGATCTATGAAAAAAACAAAAATGCAAGGAAATGTAAGAATGGCATGATATTCCTGCTGTTTCATTACTTTTGTAACTATCTAAGAAATCATTGTAACTATCTAAGAAATCATTCAATATAATTTTTCCATATATTATCCAATTCATAGTTTTAATGATGCAATCTCTTGAAAGCTTTATCAGGAAGTGGAATTCTATAATGTGAAACCGTTTGAATATGAAAATTTAAAAGTTAAAAACCTTATATATATATATATATATATATATATATATATATGTGTGTGTGTGTGTGTGTGTGTGTGTGTGTGTGTGTGTGTGTGTGTGTGTGTGTATGTGTGTGTGTGTGTGTGTGTGTGTGTGTGTGTGTATATGTTTGTGTGTCTGTATTTGTCCCCCCAACATCGCTTAACAACCGATGCTGGTGTGTTTATGTCCCCGTAACTTAGCAGTTTGGCAAAACAGACTGATAGAATAAGTACTAGGCTTACAAAGAATAAGTCCTAGGGTCGAGTTGCTCGACTAAAGGTGGTGCTCCAGCATGGCCGCAGTCAAATGACTGAAACAAGTAAAAGACTAAAAGAATATTTTATTGAAATACTCTGCCTTTGTTTCAATTAATTTTGAAAATATGAAGAATTTAGTAAAATAATTTTGTCATTATTAAGCTAGTGTTTGGAACATAAATTAACATGAAATTTTGATGGATGATTTTAATTTAGATCAGTTTAAAAAAATAAAATTTGTATCATAGAACCAGGGGATGGTTTCTGGTGAAATGGTATCAAAAGGGTGAACACGATTTTTGTGTTGAATTAAACACAACTTGTTTTGTTTATTTTCAGGTTCAGGTATTTTACATAAATGTTGTTGATATTCTGGTTTTTGCTTAGCTCCAAATTAGCCCTGATCAAGAAGACCTGTAATCGAAGGTGTTCCAGAGATGATTAAGCCATTTTATTTTTTTACCCATTCAGTGATTATTGAATTATATTATTCACCCCCACCTTTTTTTTTTAAGATGATGCAATGTGGTTTCATGAATTACTTTTGCAGGCTGAAAGGCAATGTAGAGACTCTGTCACTGGGTCATTTTGATTTAGACTTTTTCTAAGAGATCATTAACACTTATAGACTAAATTCATGACCCAACTTAAAGTTCTTTATTTTAGATATTCTCCTTTGTGTCAATACCAGTGTGATGTAAAGTGAAACAACTAAAGCAAGGAAATGTAAGAATGGCATGATATTCCTGCTGTTTCATTACTTTTGTAATTATCTAAGAAATCATTGTAACTATCTAAGAAATCATTCAATATAATTTTTCCATATATTATCCAATTCATAGTTTTAATGATGCAATCTCTTGAAAGCTTTATCAGGAAGTGGAATTCTATAATGTGAAACCTTTTGACTTCTATTCTAAATTTGAAATTCTTTTC
>NC_142929.1:49247319-49362319 GCF_046866305.1 Octopus bimaculoides | reverse complement strand
AGTTCCTTGTTGTGTACTGGTTTGCATGCCTCAATGATCCAGAGAGTTATACCAGTAGGTATTGCTCTCTGGCTAGAGCCTAGAGCCTACGACACTGGGCAGATCAAAGGATAGTGTCCATACTAAAATGGACCACCTCCTTTTTAGCGGTAAAAATGTGTCTTGCTTGGGACAAACAGAAAATAAAAAGTATTGTTATAGAATTATTGGTGACAATTCAAAATTAACAAAACCTGGGAGAGGAAGGCCTTCCCTCAGGGAAACATATGATGCAATGTAGCAAAATCTGAAAGAAAACCAACATCCTGCATCACATGTCAGGGACTGGAACCCACAAGGGAGGGAGAAGAGAAAACCTTCTATAAATAATCGGAGGCAGGATGCTGAAGCAGGAGTGAAAAAGAAGATACCCAAAAGGCGAGAACCAGAAAAGACAACGGAAGTTTGAGAACAGTGACAATGGCCTATGCTCCATAGGAAGTGAGGAGCTTAATAAGAAGATAAGATATATTGTATTTGATGATCATGGCTGACCTGTGAGAACTTCTAAGCCGCATCATCTACAGTTTTTATTAATATACAGTACTCCGAAAAGAACACCTAATAAAAGTTACATGAACTCCTTAATAGTACCTGTTTATAGTAATCGTGATATGAATAGTTTGCCCATTGCTACAGTATAATATGAATGACAGGATAAAAAAAAAAACTTTTGGTAAAAATAATTCCATTTGTCTAAATAGTAAAGGTACATGGCTTAGTGGTTAGGGTGTTGGATTCTTGATTGTAAGATTGTGGTTTCGATACTTGAACCAAGCAATGCACTGTGCTTTGGAGCAAAACACCTCTCCCAAGTTGCAGGCCTTGTGCTAAAATTTTAAGCCTGTATTATAGACTTAACTAAGGTGGTGAGCTGGTAGAGTCATTTTGCTCCAGGTGAAATGTTTAGCAGCATTTCTTGCAACTTGATGTTCTGTGCTCATATTCTGCCGAGGTCTGCTTTGCTTTTCATCCTATTAGGGGGTTAATAAAATAAGTACCAGTTGATCATTATTCACGACCCTGAAATTTCTGGCCCTGTGCCAAAATTGGAAACCTGTATTATGAACTTATAAGCTCAAAGTCCTCCAATAATTTGTGGAAGACCAGTAATTTGTGGACGACCAGGTTTAGAAACTGCTAATCCAAATGATTGTTAGATTAATGATATTTTGAATATGCCAGAAGCTGCACAGCAAAGCAAATCTTGGAGAGTAAAATAGATATTCTTCATTGACTAAGACAAAAACATTATATAGTAATAATAGTAACAATAATAATTCTATCTGCTATAGGCACAAGGCCTGAAATTTTGCGGGAAGTGTTTCACTGGTACTTAATTTATTGATCCTGAAAGGGTGAAAGGCAAAGTCGATCTTGGCAGAATTTGAACTCAGAACATAAGGCCAGCATGCTAATAATTCTGCTAGCTCACCACCTTAATAATAATAATAGTAATAACAATAATGATCTCAAATTTTGACACACTGCCAGCAATTTTGTGGGAGGGGTAAGTTGATTATGTTGATCCCAGTACTCAACTGGTACTTTTTTTATTGACCCCAGAATGATGAAAGGCAAAATTGACCTCAGCAGAATTTGAACTCAGAGCGTGAAGACAGATGAAATGCTAAGCATTTTGTGTGGCATTTCGTCTGTCTTTATGTTTTGAATTCTAATAATAAAACGGCAAAACATGAATGAATGAAAAATAATCAGAATAATAATGAGAATAGCTAACTTAGTTTATACCAAAAGGTGCAAAAACAAATACAAAAATTATTCCTTTACTCTTTTACTTGTTTCAGTCATCTGACTGTGGCCATGCTGGAGCACTGCTAAATAAAAAAATACATATGTAATAACTATGTAATTAAAAAATATATAGCAAATCACAGAACTGGTTTTTCGTTTTAGGTCTTGCGTGATTGGAAAGATTTCTTGAAAAAAATACACAAAAACACCCTTCCAATTTATAAACATTCTTGACAAAAAAAAAATCTCAAAAATACAAAAAAAGACTTGGAATAAATAGCTGTTGTAGAACAACAATGCATTGTGGATCAGATTTTGATGCTGGCCCAAAGGTTATTAACAAAGTTGCAGCATCAAACATAACAGATGAGAGAGCAACAGCTTCTTTCTCAAAAACGTTGCTGAGTCTTTTGACAATCCTGGTTTTAGGTGAGATTAGGAAAGAGGAGGAAATTATGTAATAGATTAACTGGAATGATTATATCTGTGTGTACCTTTGTATGTATGTATGTGTGTGTGTGTGTGCATGTATATGCATATAATATATTAATGAATTTATGTGTGCATGTGTATATGCTTTTGTGTGTACACATGCCAGCATGGAAAACAAACATTACATCATTACAATGATGATAATGATATATAAATATATACATATATATTTATATATATGCATATATGTGTGTATATATATATATATATATATACATGTATGCATGTATACATATATATATATATATACTTATATATATATATTTACATGCATTTAGATAGATTGTGTGTGTGTGTGATTTACAAAGAATATTAGAGGAAGCTATTTCCATGCGTACATAGAAAGAGAAACAAGCATATACAGCATCAGGAAATGAGACAAAAGCAGCCTGAACAGACACCAAACAGGTAAGAAACTGAAAGAGTAAAAGGGAAGGAGAAGAAGAAGAAGAATAGAAAATAGAATGAGAAACAGATAAATTGGAAGAAAGAGAGCAGAGAGAGAGAGAGAGAGAGAGAGAGAGAGAGAGAGAGAGAGAGAGAGAGAGAGAGAGAGAAAGAGAGAGAGAGAGAGAGAGAGAGAGAGAGAGAGAGAGAGAGAGAGAGAGAGAGAGAGAGAGAGAGAGAGAGAGACACTGATAGAGGCTCAGAAGCACAGAAGCAATTAGGGAAAGTCAATTTAAAAAAGAAATATATCATTTGTATAGATAAGATGGGATACTGAGATGGTGAGTGATAAAGACGGAGACACATAGGCAGACAGACATACAGTCATGCAGACAGGTTTACCTTCAGAGAGAGCCAGATTGGAAGTGAATATATAAGGAAGAAATAAATCTAAAAAAAGAGAGGATGAAGCATGTAAAATTAAAAAGAACAGATCAGTATGTGTGGTGTATCAAGAATAAAAAAATAAAAAAGACGAGAATCTTTTTCTGATGTGTGGTTTATAAAAGATATAAAGCACAAAAATTTTTTTCTAGTTTAAAGAATCTTTAGCATTGAGACATTTGGTTAATTTTTTTTTCTCCTTTTTTTTTTGTTTTTTGGAACCGAAAGAAACACATTGGTTTAAAATCTAATATTTTGGGTTTTTTATTTTCATTTTCTTTTTCGTTTTTTTTTTTCACTTTCTAGCATGTATTTAGAGAAGAATAACATCATTGGTTTCCAATGTGCCAATCACTGCATTTCCATGTGCTCAGAGTGACAAAGAAGTGTTTGCGTAACTGGAGTAGGATAAATACCCCAAAGCAATGCAGCATATTTTCGCTGAATTACACTAAGATATAAATATGTCTGGTGGCATGTTGCATCCTTGAGCAAGGTATTTCATTTCATTTTGCTCCACACTATTCAAATGAAATGAATATGAGTATCAGCTGTATGTGAATGAATCTCTTTCTCTTTCCAGCAGTTAGGTTGTGGATGATCTACTGAGTCAAAAGTGGGAGGGCCAACAACTGGTTTATATTTTGAAATGTTATAAATGAGAAAGGTCTTGTGTAATGGGTGCATTTCTCATCATTTATTATGCAGTATTTGGTTTCACTTCATTACTACAACTTATATCCTCCTCCTCCTCCTCCTCATCATCATCATCATCGTCATTGTTGCTGTCGTCATCATCATCACCACCATCATCATCATCATCATCACCACCACCACCACCACCACAACCACCACCACAACCACCACCACAACCACCACCACAACCACCACCACCACCACTACCATCATCATCATCATCATTTGACATCCATTTTCCATGCTGGCATGGGTTGAATGGCAAGCCAGATAGCTGCACCAGGCTCCAGTCTGATATGGTATGGTTTCTACAGCTGAATGCCCTTCCTAATGCAAGCCACTTTACTGAGTGTGCTGGGTGCTTTTTATGTGATACCGGCACATGACTCTTGCAGGCTAAATCCCTTCACTAGGGGAAGAGATGTTAACACTTCTACTGTGGAGTACAGGACATCTTGTGTACAGCAAGGTGCTAGGTATTTTGGTACTTTGTCATCTTGTCTCAAAGGTTCAGCATCCTGTGTCCTTCAGTACTTTGTTCCATGTCTTCTTTGGTCTCCCTTTTCCATATTTCATCTACTTTGAGAGACTGGCAGTTCTTTATGGAGTTGTTGGCATCCATCCCCATCACATGACCAAACTAGTGCAGTCTTCTCTCTTGCACACTGCATCTAATTCCTCTTATGCCTAACTTCTCTCTCAATACACTGACACTCTGTTGAACATGTACACTTACATTACACATCCAGCAGAGCATACTAGTTTCATTCCTCTCTAACCTTCACATGTCCTCTGCATTCAGGGCCCACATCTTACTACCATGTTGAACTGTCTGTATGCATGCATCATACAATCTTCCTTTGACTCAGAAAGAGAAACCTTTCATAGCCAACAGAGGTAAAAGCTCTCTGAATTTCCTCCATCCTAGTCTTATTCTAGCTATTAAACTCTCTGTACATCACCCACTACTAATTTTATCCCCTAAGTTGCAGAAATTATCCACAACCCATTATGAGCCACCAGGGCATTTGGGAGAAACAATTCCTCTAGTATCTGTAGTTTTTATGGCTCCTGTGCATCTCCCACAAATGAACTCTACTTTCTCTGAGAACCTTCCTATTATTCCACTGCACCTCTTGTGTGTCTATAGTCTACACTGTGTACATACACTCTAATGATTCTGCAGATTCACTACTCTCCCAGCTGAAATAGCTAAAACTACATCAGTCATTTATTAGTATAGTTTCTATCTTTGCACATAATTATTTATAGTCAGCATTCTTAAATAGTACATACATTAAATATACTAACATTAACTTAATTATGAGAACACTAACTATTCAACAATAAATTTTCATGGTTTGAAACATCACTTGAAATTTGTAAACTGATTCAGCAGTAGGAAATATTTTTGCTAAATATTCATATTTAATATTCAAATAGATTAATAAAAAAAGTATTTATTTCATAATTTAATTAATTATTTTTTTTTAGAAAATACAGCTAGCATATTTTTATGGTTTTTTTTTTATTATGAAAGCTACTGAAATGATAAGTATATCATATAACTTGTTCCTTTACTTTCTATGGAGAATAAATTTTTACCTTTTACCATTGTACATTCATTGCATCAAACTCAAAACTACTTTTGTTAAAATCTGTTTGGTAACCAGTTAGATACCGACCATCTCTCCATTTAGTGAAATTACACATGAAGTATTACTCAGCAACTATAGTTCTTTTTATTTAAAAGAAAAGAGGTTGCTACAGTTGATGGTGATTATGATGATCATAGATGCTAAAAGCATAGAAAAATATCTTTTAAATGTGCATAAAATGATTGCATAACTTTTCAGTAATAAAATGTGCTATACAAAAGGAATGAAGATGTCAATGGCTTTTAAATTACATTACATTTGGTAAAATTTGTTTCTGTTATTGTAGAGGTTTCATTGCATTCATGGATATTGGAAAATGGTTTAAATATAACTGCTTTGTTCTGTTAGAATATTTGATAAAACCAAAAAAGGACTCTTTATCTACTTAAATCAAAGAATTAGAAAAGGATAAAGAAATATAAAAAAGAAAATTTTGTTGGAACATGACAAAAGTGGTCCGAAACAGGATTCAACATAGAGTAAGACATAACTTCTATACGGCAATGAAGTAACTGTCTTCGAATAATTTAGCTGTAAGACTAAAAAAGGAAATCAATATTAGTTATTGTCTTTAGTTTGGGAATAGGAAGGGGTACCCAAAAGAAACCAAAATTTTGCAATAATCAAAGTCTAAGTAAGTAGGAAGGCTGACAAATCACAAACCCCCTTCAGGTAGATGGTCCTGCTTGATCTGTAGAAAAGGCTTGGGTAGACACTCCAAACAATATACCTGGTGTATGCTATGGACACATAAAAGGTGCTGCAATATTAAAGGAAGGTTAACCAGGAAGATAGTTTTTGTGTGTGGCAGATGCACAAGGGCAATAAACACTGAAGATGTACAGAAAATAGATTCCATCTCATGCCAGGGGGAAAAACTAGAAGTAGTTGATAGCTTCTGTTACCTAGGCGAACAAGTCTGTAATGGGGGTGGTTGCTCTGAGCGTGTAGTGGCTAGAATAAGAATAACCTGGGCAAAGTTCAGGGAGCTCCTATCTCTGCTGGCAACTAAAGGCCTCTTGCACAGGATGAAAAGAAGACTGTATGATGCATGTGTGCAAACTGCCATGCTACACAGTAGTGAAACATGGGCCATGACTGCTGATGACATGTGTAGGCTTGAAAGAAATGAAGCTAGTATGTTCCACTGGATGTGTAATGTCAGTGTACACACATGACAGTGTGAGTTAACTGAGAGAAAAGGTGGACATCAGAAGTATCAAATGTTGTGTGCAAGAGTAACAACTGCACTGGTATGGTCATGTGTTACTTATGGATAAGGGCAGCTGTGTGTGGAAGTACTATACCCTAACTATGGAAGGAACTTGTAGAAGACATGGGATGAGGTGGTGAAGCATGACCTTCAAACACTGGGCCTCACAGTGGCAATGACAGGAGATCAAGACCTTTGGAGATAT
The DNA here is from genome assembly GCF_046866305.1 of Octopus bimaculoides. Classification (NCBI taxonomy): domain Eukaryota; kingdom Metazoa; phylum Mollusca; class Cephalopoda; order Octopoda; family Octopodidae; genus Octopus; species Octopus bimaculoides. The sequence goes on along the minus strand of NC_142929.1, from coordinate 49,355,430 downwards.
ATTGTGATTGAGAAGATCCAGAAACTAAAGTGAGATCGCAGCCATGGCCAATGCCTGTGTTGCATGTCCGGCCCATTTAAGAGTACGCTTGATGCATCAGGCGATATGACATTCTTAAGAAGACCTGTTGAATCAAGTAAAACCAAAACCAAAATTGTGGCTGTGGCCAGTGCCCTCTGACTGGCTCTCATGCCAGTGGCACATAAAGAGCGCATCTGATCGTGGCTGATACCAGTACCCCCGACTGACTCCCGTGCCAGTGGCATATAAAATGCACTATCTGAATGTGATCAATGCCAGGCTCGCCTGACTGGCTTCTGTGCCAGTGGCATGTAAAATGCGTCCACTACACTCTCGGAGTGGTTGGTGTTAGGAAGGGCATTCAGCTGTAGAAACTCTGCCAGATCAGACAGAAGCCTGTTGCAGCCACTGGCTCTCCAAACCTCAGTCAAACCGTCCAACTCATGCCAGCATGGAAAATGGACGTTAAATGATGATGATGATGATTTTATTCACTTAATTTTACATGTTTACACTTTTATCTCCTTCAAAGTATTCTCCATTTGAAGCAATGCATCAGTTCAGACATGTTTTCTTCTGTTTGAAGCAGTGCTTGAACTCTTATGAAGTGATGCCCTTTAATACCTCCATCGTTTGTTTTCTTCACCTCTTCCACACCTGTAAATTCTGGAGCACCAGCTTTTGTCACCAGTGATGACCTTCAAAAAAAAGTCCAGATCAACTTCCAACTGTTCATGATATGCATTCAGTTGTGACTGCTTTTGATTTTCTATGAGCAAGGGAGGTACAAATTTCCCTGCAACTCTTTTCATTTACAATTCCTCACTCAAAATTCGTTGGCGGGAGCTCCAGGATACACACAAGTCATATCAAAAATTTTGTCAATTGTTCAGTAGTAGTTCTCCAAGATCAGTTTGTGAATTTTCATTCGTTTTCATTCAACAGTCGCCCTGAATGAGGTTGGTCTACAAGCAAAAAGTGACTATTCCTAAAGCATGAAAACCACTTGTAAACTTGTGTTCTGCTTATGGAAGTGTCCTTGTAAGCTGTTAGAAGCATGACAATTGTTTTGGCCACCGTTTTTCCCAGCAGATAGAATTCTATGGAAGTATGCTATTCCTATGTTTTAGCCATTGCAAAAATCGATGAACAGGGTAGAAGCACTACTAAACAAAGATGCACTATGTGGCAGTAAGACTTCACTTGACAACTTCAGTTGGCAGACTGATGACTGAGGGTCACATCAAGTGACTACTAGTGGCAGAAGCCTGAACTACAATGGGTTTGTACCACAGAGAACGTTTCTGTTTACTTTTGAAAACTCCTCATACAATTGACAACAAAGATTGACAGATTTAAAATTAATGATAGGAAACAAAATGTGAATGAAAGAGGAGGGGAGAGAGAGAAAGAGGTTGAGAGAGAAAGACTGAAGCTAAATCTGGAATAGTTTATAATTCCTGAAAAAAAAAAGTCTCCAAAATTACATTTATGTTTATTAATTGTGAAACAGTATTTATTTAAAGCAGGAAAAATAGAATAAAGGTTTAAATTTGCATAATCTTTGTATTTAGTGTGTTTATCTAACAAATCTTAGGATTTTATAGAAAATTTGGAAATAGTAAAATATGTGATATATAATTTTAGATTTAAAAAGAAAAAAGCCTTTTAGCTATTTTGAGGTTATGAAGATGTTTGTATTTCTTCAGGATTCTAATCTGAGGATATTTGCAAATGCTATGAGTACTGTCCCTCGTTTTCAAACTAAATTATTAAAAACTATGAAAATACCATTTATTACATTTGCTCATTGCTGCAGTACTGTTTTCATACACAGTTTCTGTTACCTAGGTGACCAAATTATCAGTGAGTGATGATTGATGTTCAGAAACTAAAGTTGCTAGAATAAGAATAGTCTGGAGAAAGTTCAGAGCTATTACCAAAGGTTTTTTTCTCAGAGTGAAAAGCAGATTGTATGATGCTTGTGTACAAATGGTTATGCTTCACTGTAGTGAAACATGAGCCTCAAAGGCAGAGGACTTGTGAACATTGGAGAGGAATGAAATATGCTCCAATGGATGTGAGACTTTGGTTTACATGTAAGAGAAAGTGCAAATATGCTGAGAGAAAAATTGGTCATAATTGGAATGAGATGTAGTATGCAAGAGAGAAGACTACGATGGTCTGGTCATGTGACGTGTATGGATGAGGACAGCTGTATAAAGAAGTGCTAGTTGCTTAAAGCGGATGGAACCTGTGAAAAAGGAGATCCATGAAGACATGGGAAGAAGTAGTAAGGGTTGATCTCAAGTTGTTGAGCCTCACAAAAGAGATGAAACTGGATCAAGATGTCTAGTGATGTGAAGTTCTTAAGAAGACTCACCCAACTCAAGAACACTGAGTTCTGGAAGGGCTGTGTTTTATAGGCTCTTCACTACATGTTACAGTAATGAATCAAACTACAACTCATGCAATACACTCTCTCTCTCACTCATTCCAGTCCCCCAACTCGATTTTGTCTACTCTCTCTTTCTCTCTCTCTCCCCTCTGTTCTCCGTCTGCCTCCTGTCGCATGCCTCCACCACCCAATTTAGATTTCTGTATGTAACAAGTTTACTTATCTTTTATCCTTATTGTCTGTGAAAAGCATTGACATTTCTACCTTTCTTTGATATCTTTAAAACTTTATATCTTTTTAAACAACATACCCTTATACTTGATTCACAGCAATTCAGATTCAAAAATGTCTTGACATCAGTCTTTCATACAATAAACAAAACACTAAGATGTTTATGTCAAAAACATTAATATTGAATAAATAATAAATAATAGAGAACAAGACATTCAGCAAGACACATCTGTTATTCAAGTGTATATTTTGCTTCATATATTTTTCAGTATTTCATCTCTGACACCACATTTACTCTTTATTTCATTCAAATGGATATTCAATGGAAAATATAACAGCAATCTAGAGCAGAATGAATGGTGTGTCTTGTACAATAGAAAGTTCTGTACATTTCCAATTTTTCTTACTGTTATCATTGTCTTTGAGCATAAAATTCTGGCAGCTGACAATAAACACAATAAATTTGACTTAAATAAACATTGACTTTAATACATAAACAGCATAGTAAATTAATAGTTAGCAAATAGTTTTGCTCACTCATAATAATATTGTTTTCAAATTTTGGCACAAGGCCAGTAATTTTGAAGAAGGTATTAAGTCCAGTACATTGACCCCAGTTTTTAACTGGTACTTATTTTATCAACCCCGAAAGGACGAATGGCAAAGTCGACCTTGGTACAATTTGAACTCAGAATGTAAAGACAGATGAAATACTGCTAAGCATTTTGCCCAGCATACTAACAATTTTACCAGCTCACTGCCTTATAATAATAACAATAACAATAATAATGATAATAATAATAGCAATGATAATAATAATAATAATAATCCTTTCTATTGTAGGCACAAAGCCCGAAATTTGGGGAGAGGGGTAAATCAATAACACCAACACCAGTGTTTCACTGGTACTTAATTTATCAACCCTGAAAGAATGAAATGCAAAGTCAACCATGGTAGAATTTGAACTCAGAATGTAGCAATAATAGTAATATTAATATTGGCCATGAATTGAAGGGTCAACCTTAGAAATGAGCAAGTGTCTAGACTGTGTCATATCTATAATAGAGTGGGCGAAACCATTGCCCATATCACAAACGAATGCCTTAGACTTGCCCAAAACCACTACAAGTTGTGGTGACATAATAAAGTAGTGAAAGTGTTACAATGGAAATTGTGTGAAAAGTAGGAGCTAGAGAGGGACAGGACGTGGTATGAGCATAAACCACAGAGATTGGCAGAGTCAGACACTTACAAAATCCTCTGGGATTTCCCAATCCAAACAGATCAGGTGCTAGAACATAACAGATTGGTGGTCAACAAGATGCACCACATGTGCTATATAGTTGATGTTGCATGCCCCTTTGACCCATGAATAATCAAGAAGAAAGGCAAAAAGAATAGATAAATATAACCCTCTTAAGTACAAAATAGCCTGGCTATGGAAAATGAAAAAGGTGAAGATAGTACCAATTATTGTTGGGTCTTTGGAGATAGTATCAGAAGGCATCAAGAGGAATATATAGGAAATCAGAATAGAGTGCTCAGTAGAACTGTTACAAAAAGGTTTGCCTCCTTGGCATGGCCAGAATAATTAGGAAAGGATTAGATAGTTGAAAAGAACAGATAGCATGGTACTGTAGGCTGCAGGCAGCAAGCTCACTACACATGGAGTTCCAACAAAACCTGTGGTAAAAAGAAATAATAATAATAATAATGAGAAGCCACATCTGTTGTGTAAAATATTACTTTGTTTTCCACACAAAGATATATTTTAGTATTTAAGATGCTGAACTTTTGTATTTTATGGCATATAAGATATCCCTTTTTTTTCAAAAACAGAGAGCTCAAAAATATCATTCTGAATCTTAAATGCAAAGTTTGTCCTCCAATATTTCCTGCATATGTACTGATAAATCTGGCTACATCTAAAATACCCATGCATCTTTTATGCCATCAAATACAGTGTCGGAAATAGTCTATTACAGTTAGAAGAGGTAGAGTGAGCATGATATTGGACTACTGGATGTTTATCTTCTGGATTCATAAATTCAGATCTAAAGTAGGATTTCATCAGGTCTCTGGATAGAAAGCTTTGTATAATACTTCAGTTACTCTAGCTTTTAGAAATGTATCCCAGAATCTTTACTGAATTTAATTACTGTAGAGTTTTAGGGAGATTTTATTACCATTTGCTTTATGCTCTAGAAAATCAGGTCTCTAAACCTCTTCTATGTTAACTTAAATTCTTTATATTCTCTATTAAAGCCAATATTTGAAATTAATGTTTCTAAGTAAACAGCAGCATTTAGAGGAATTTAGAATTCTTCATTATTGGTGAAATCATATGAGAAAGAATAATAGAAAGTTCCTTAAGAAAATACAGGAACTTGAACATTTTTCAGTTTGAAAACAAATACTTCCAATAAAGGAAATATCTATAAAAGGCACTGGCATGGCTGTGTGGTGAAGAAGGTAGCTTTGCAACCATGTGTTTTGGGATGCAGTCCCACTGCATGGCACCATGAGTAAGTGTCTTTAACTTAGCCCCAGTATGATCATCCATCATTTTAGTGATATTTTAAGGGTACATTCTACATCCTCTTTTTATTTAGGACAATAAAGTGTGTGAGTGAATTTGGTAGATAGAAGCTCATCATATATACATATATATTACTTGTTTCAGTCATTAGACTGCAGCAATGCTGGGGCATAGCCTTGAAGAACTTTCATTGAATGAATCAAACATAGTACTAAATTTCTTTAAGCCTAGTACTTATTCTATTGCTCTCTTTTGCTGAACTGCTAAGTTATTGAGAACTAAACACACCAATACCAGCTGTCAAATAGCAGTGGTGGGTAATCACAGACACAAGACATATATACACTTAGATACACATACAGTTTCATAAATGTATATGAAAGGATTCTTTCAGTTTCCATCTATCAAATCCACTCACAGGACTTTGGTCAGGCCAGAGCTATAGTAGAACACTCTTGCCCAAGGTGTCATGTTGTGGGACTGAGCCCAGAACCATGTGGTTGGGAAGCAAACTTCTTACCATACAGCTACACTGTATGTGTCTTTGTATTTATGTCTGACAACAGGTGTTTGTTTGTTGATGTTCCCATAACTTCACAGTTTATCTAAAGAGATTAACAGAATAAGTACTAGACTTTAAACAATAAGTACTATGGTTGATTTTTCAGCTAAATCTTTCCAGTATGATCATCCATCATTTTAGTGATGTTTTAAGGATACATTCTACATCCTCTTTTTATTTAGGACAATAAAGTGTGATTGAAGGAAATTTTGATTTATTGTTTTCAGGTTGAAAAACCATGCAGAAGTTCCCTTGTTGACTCCTAATATATTGTAATAACATCCTGCAGTACTTATTTACATCTACATTGACTGAGCCATCACGGGTTAAAAGAGTTGTTAATGAAAATAGTATTTGATGATAGGATACAACTGACCTAGCAACCAGAATTATCATAAGCATAAATCTGTTTCAGTCAGTTGTACAATATAATACTCAGTATTTATTTAGTACATGATTTTAATATTTGAATTACTTCATTTCCATTTCTGATAGAATCTGTCAGTATTATTTGTAACAGCCAAGTTGTTGAGTGATGGATTTCATTCAGATTATGGATTATTTGATACTGTATGTGACTCATTCTGAATTAAAATCCTCTGATCTGTGATTCTGCCTGTTATTTATCCGGAGTTAATAGAACAGATAAATGTGTAGCATAAAACATTGTTAATAACAATATTGTTGTTATTATCATTATTAGTTTTGACAAGTATTTATGCTAATTAGCAGTGTTTTGAATCATTATTTTTATTCTTTTATTACCACTTTTATTTTAAAGGCAGTGAGCTAGCAGATTCATTAGCCTGTCAGTTTCTTTTTGCAACCATTATTTTTTTATTCTTTTATCATGGCATTTCCTTTTAACTCTTTAGTGTTCTGATTACTCTGTCAAGCATAATGCATATTTATCGACATTGTTTTGAATTAACCATGCATTATCTTGTATCCTTGAGATTTCGATGACATGATTGTTTATGTTTAAAATGACATTTTAAGGTAGGTATGAGAGGCCAGATCTGGTCAGTTTGAAGCTAAAGGAAGTGGAATATTTTGAACATAAAACAAGTAGAATTTAAACCAGCCAGATATGGCCAGTTTAAATGCTAAAGGGTTAAAGATGGTGCGCTGGCTGAATTATTAGCATGTCAGACAAAATCTGAATGATATTTCCTCCAGGTTTTTGCATTCTGAGTTCAAATTCTGAGTCCAAATTTGGCTTCATCATTCATCCTTTCAAGGTTGATAAAAATAAACACTAGTGAATTACTGGGGTCAATAAAAATAAGTAATGGTCAACTCGTTCCTTCCTTTCAAAAATTCATAGCTTTGTGTCCAGAGTAGGAAGAATTATTACTTTTGATTCATTATTACAACTCTCATCAGTACTTATGTTTGATAATTTTCGAAGATCGACAATATTCTTCATGAAAATAGATACTCGATTAGAAGAGCCCAGTGTTTAACGATAAAGAAAAAAAAGATTGTCTTTGTTTATTTGGACAATTTTTCAACAGTAGAGTACATCTGACTTCCTTAGGTTCAAAATAATACAAGAATAATGAAAAATACACAGAAATGCTTATTTTTATCAACCTTGAAAGGTTGAATGATGAAGCCAACTTTGGACTCAGAATTTGAACTCAGAAAGTTCCAATGCAGGAGAGGAATGGGAGGAATTACTTCCTGGAAAGTTCCGAGGAAGGAGAAGATGTGGAAGTATTACTTCCTGGAAAGTTCCGAGGAAGGAGAAGATGTGGAAGTATTACTTCCTGGAAAGGTCCGAGGAGGAATTACTTCCTGGAACGTTCTGAGGAGGGTGACGAATTAATTCCTGAAAAGTTCCGATGAGCGGGAGGAATTACTTCCTGGAAACTTCTGAGGAGGGGCGCCCATCATGATACTGCGGAATTTGGATGCTCCAATAATGTGTAACGACACGTGCATGGTAATCAAAATTCATATTCCCGAGTTCTACAGGCAACCATCTTGAATGGACCGACCACTGGTGAAGATGTTCTTATAACTCCAATGTCCCTCCCTCCCTCCGATATGGTCTACGAGTTTAAGCGGCATCAATTTCCTATCAAACTCTCTTTGCAATGGCAATAAATAAGGCACAGGGTTAATCAATGCAAATGGTTGGTTTAAATCTCACAGAGCAAGTGTTCTCTCATGGTCAACATTACGTTGGATGCTCCCATGTTGGCAGGCCACAAAGTCTATACATTTGTGCATCAGAATGGAAAACGAGAAACGTTACCTACAAAGAAGCGCTCCACTGAAAAGATGGCATTTCTTCACATCTTCCAAATCACCCCAGTCATCTGCCACTTCAAAAGCTTCATACTTGCTGTGCCAGCCAACGTAAGTCAATGACACACAGCGTCACTCATTCACTCTATCTTTCTTTCTCTCTCTCACACACACACACACACACACACACACACACACACACACACACACACACACACACACACACACACACACACACGTCCATTTCATATATCTTTCAATTTCTGCTCTCTGCAAATAAAATTTTTACAGATACAACAGCTTACAAAAATCGGAATTAATGTATAATTTCTTTCTATGTTCATAATTAAATAAATGTTTTAATGATTAGACAGACGTCCAATAGAATAGCTCTCAGAAACAGACTACATACAAATTCTTTCTTCACAACTCCTGAAGCTATTTTCTGACAGGGGGTGGGGTAATGAAATCTTCATACAGCTAGAGGCTCCAATCGAAACAGGGGACCCGAAATGATAAGGTTGAGAAAGGCTGTTATAGATTATGCCTAACCGAAAACGATCACAGCCACATCATCAAAACAGGCCGGGTGAAACCGGGTTTAGCTACTAGTATATATATGTACGCCAATGCGTAGGCAGACAACAATTCATGATCTGGGATGAGGAGAATTTTGTGTCTTTTGTAAGAAAACTTTTATGGTGCTCTTCATATCTGTTCTTATATTGTGTTGAGAACATTTTAAATACTTGCTGCTGAACCTAGCAAACATGCTTTCTCCCTTGCATCTATTCTTGATTAAGATCAAGTCTGTTAAGTTTTGTTCTCAGACTTTCTCTCACTGTCCCTAAGGCTCCAATAATAATCAGCAGTAGCATGACTTTGTTAACTTCTCCTCCAACACTTGAGGACTTCATCCTTCAAATCAACATTGAACTCTTTTTTTATTGTTTCCTTTCTTCTGACTCTGGTGTTAAACAGGGACATGACATTGATTAAAAACATAGTTTCTTCTTCTGGTTGACAACTGCAATATCCGGTCTCTTGTGTTCAATTGTTCTTTTGTTTTGTATAGAAAAGACATACGATGGCCACTGTCTAGAGTTTTCAAGGGCTTGCATTTCTGTTATCACAAAATGAGAATAGCATTTTTTTTTCATACGTGCAAAACTAAATTTCCTGCAAAAGTTCCAGTGTATTGTTGCAGCAATCTTATGTCAACAATTTTTTTTTTTTTGTTTTTGGTATCTATTCTAAGCCATTATTATTATTAAATTGGTGAAGTGACAGAATCATTCACATGCTGGGCAAAATGCTTAATGGCATTTTGTCCATCTTTATGTTCTGCATTCAAATTCTACTGATGTCGACTTTACCCTTCTTCCTTTTGGGGTCAATAAATTAAGTACCAGTGAAACACTTGGGTCAATGTAATCAACTAGTCTCCTCCTCCAAAGTTTCAGGCTTTGTGCCTTCAATAGAAAGGATTGTTATTATCGTTATTGGTGAGCAGGTAGAATTGTTAGCATGCCAGACAAAATTTTTGGCAGCATTTTTTCAAACTCTTAGCATTCTGAGTTTGAATTCGTTAATGACAACTTTGCCATTCATCCTTTCGGAGTTGATAATTGTGAGTTCCACTTCCCCAAAATATCTGGCCTTGTGCATAAAGTAGAATGGATTTTCATTATTATTATTATTGTTCTTTTTAACTCAGGTTTTGTTGGAAGTCCTGGGGTCTTGTATGCATAGCAGGCTTGCTGCCTGGAGCCTATAGTTCCATGCTATCTGTTCTTTTCAACTATCTAATATTTTCCTGATTACTCTGGCTATGCCAAGGAGGCAATCCTTTGTAACAGTTCTACTGGGTATTCTATTCCGATATTATTATTATTATTATTATTATTATTATTATTATTATTATTATTATCATTATCATCATTATTATTATTATTATTATTATTATTATTATTTGATGAAAACTTTTGGCTTATTTTGCTGGGTGTAAGAGAAAGTGTCAACTGTCCACAGCCAGCAGACTAAGGTGACACTTGTTTACTGTTCATGCTTCAAGAATCCTGAAAAGAATTCTTGCAGTTCCAAGCAATGCTGATATTTGTAGGTGTTCTATCTTTACATTTGTACCAATCATTTAGAGCCAAGTTGGTAGTTTATTATTATTTTTTTTATTGAGTGAGAGAGTAGCACATGCCATCAAAGTGACGCTAGGGTACAAATATATGAAGCCCAATATACCCATCTGATAAGAGTACACCAAGCACATGCATCACAACCATATGTGCACAACATGGCGGTCTTATATCAAGACAAACGTCACATGACCTTGCAGGTGGGGCCCAGTTAGAATTTTCTTCAGGTCTGGTAGCCCATCCAGCTTAAAAGGTCCCTGAATAAAGTTTGTTTAAGGATGATGAACAAAACACCGATGTTTCCAGAGGTGAATTATTCAAACCCCTAAGAATTCTTCTCAACACATATACATTATGATGCGTATGACTGGGGTGCCAGTGTTTCTCCTTTCCCTACCCACTCTCTTTGGCACTTGACATTTTTATAGAGAAACCATTTCTCGTCACCAGTCATTTTTCGGTCCAAAAAAGGTTCATTCGTGAGACGTAACAGCAAAAAAGAGCACACATTCACTCTCTGCGCGCGATTAGACTTAGAAAGTTTGTGAGGAATCCATCAACCCAATTTGCTGACTTTTCCGATGGCATACAGGTTCTCTGCTAGTTCCTCAACAATTACGACGGTATTTTGTCCCACTAGAGTTTGCATGATGTCCTCGTCGAGCTCTACAGATCTTCCAGGATGAGACTTGTCTTCTAGGCTGTAGTTCCGGTTCCGAATTTCTGGAACTACCTTTGACAATGGCTTATCCATATACTGCATTAATATTCCTCACACTTTCGGTTGCATTGCTGCCTTTATTGAACTCATAAAGTAAAATATGCCGAATGTGCTCCTCTGTTACTACCATTATAGCTTTGGAAAAATGACTGTTAAAATCGAACTGCACTCTTTAAAACTTGAACTAAGAATAAGTACAAGGTAAAATTACAACCGGTTTTTATAGCAAGTTGATGCAGGTATATTATTTACATTATTTACAATTGACGGATATTTGCCCTCATCTTGTTTGTTGTTAACACAGCATTTCGGCTGATATACCCTCTAGCCTTCATCAGGTGTCTTCGGGGAAATTTCAAACCTGGGTTCTCATTTCTAAGGTATTTTTTCGATGTTGTTGTTGTTGTTATTATTATTATTATTATTATTATTATTATTCAGGTCACTGCCTGGAATCGAACTCGGAATCTTGGGGTTAATAGCCCGCACTCTTAACCACTACACCATATGCTCATGAGCATATGGTGTAGTGGTTAAGAGCGCGGGCTACTAACTCCCAAGATTCCGAGTTCGATTACAGGCAGTGACCTGAATAATAATAATAATAATAATAATAATAATAATAATAATAACAACAACAACATCGGAAAATACCTCAGGAATGAAAACCCAGGTTCTAAATTTCCCCAAGACGCCTGATGAAGGCTGGAGGGTATATCAGCTGAAACGTTGTCTTAACAAGAAACAAGATGAGGACAAATATCCGTCAATTGTAAATAATGTACATAATTCCTCATCTCATAAATATTGATGCAGATAGTTTATCCCGTCCCCCTTCGACTTTAAGTTCATGCAATTGAAAAAACCGCATTATTTATGAGATGACCCAATACAAGGCTTCATGAAAGACAGACAACGTCAAGTTATATTTACAAGAATTGAAAAAATCTTCTCAGGTAACTAATGGTTAAACTGATTTTCACATTGCTGTAAAAACGCATGGAGTTGATTCTTCATCATCTCTGAGTTGGTATAGAGCTGTGAAAATAGTTACTAAGAAAATCGCGCTGGTTTGAGTATGAAACCGTGTAAACAGGTTTGAGAGAGAAATTCAAGGAGAGACCGTAATGGACGGGATCCGAATTCCCCTTGCTTAATCGCACCAAAAACGGCCGTTTATAATGCCATCGCTCAAAGAACTTTCTCGAAAATATCACGTGAACAATTAGCCTTGATAAGTTGAAATTGGGGTTTGTACACATGATACCCTCGCGATCTACATGCGATCGGAAACGAAAGTAAGTCAACTGCCATAATGGTACTTTAATAAAATCTTGGTGAAATATGGTTGAATATTCTATTCTTAAAAGAAAAATAGTCATGACAAAAATATTGATCAGAATGGCGACTCAGATGTTTAAAATAGACCATCATTAGCCAGCTCGACACGAGAAACCCAAGTAATCTCACGATATTGTTAATCCATCTTCCCAAACATATCTGCCAAGTTTCGGTAGAAAATATTGAGTGGTAGGACAGTATGCGCTACACGTTAGTTTTAGGCTGTTCTCTATCTCATTGGTGACTTCGAAACCACAACATATTAAGATTCGAATTGTTTATTCAGTATTTAAGACGACGCCTGGTTTGGGGTTTATTGTTTTACACAGTTCAAACTCCGTCCTGTTCATTGCTACATACCAAAGAAGTTCAAACGACATATGAATCCAATCGAATGAAATACTTTTTTAAATTAATTGAAATATTGGTTTATCAACCTTTAAACGCGGGCCTTTAATGAAATTTCAGAGAAAAATGGTTGAATATTCTATTCTTAAAACGATCATGATAAAAATACTGATCAGAATTGCTATGACAAACGAATGCAAAGATGGTCGAAAATTAGTAGTTACATATTTATGTGATCGTTTGGCTTAGAAGTGGAGCAGCTCTTTTGCTTGTTGTTCAAAGTTAAAAATCTACTTTTTCTCATATCGTTTTCGCAATAATTTGCCAATCATTTCCATGCTGTTGATAGCAAAACATTCTTCAATGTACCGATGATAGATGGAATACGATACATGCTTTTAATCTGTCGAATTTTTCAATAATGAATTAATTCAGAAACAAATCACTTCAGAAAGTTATGTTGTGAACTAATCCTTCATGTGAGATAATTTATTTAATCTAAAACAGAAATATTTTTGTTTTTCTTTTGCTCTCTCAGTATCCAACCCTGTTGAGAGACATGTAATTCTATTCCTGTCGCAGAATTCAAAATTCATTAGTTTCTATATGCATATACGTATATCTTTTCCATTCCCGATTTATGTTGTTCAAGAACAATTTTCCTCTTAAATCACTTTCTTCCTTTTACCATATATTTTGTTTCTCTTAACTACCCTTTCTATCTTTATCTGTTCTCTTTTACTTTAATCTATTTTTATCTTCTGCACTCTGTATAGTCAGAATGAATATAAATCTTTAGATCTACTGAAATCCGTTCTTTCATCTTTTATCTTTATTACAGTTATACAAATTTTTTTCTTCCATGTTTATTCGTCGATGAGCTAGTTTATCTTATTCTTAACATTTTTCTATAATGAATCACATTCTTATTTTTTTCTTCCATTCTTTGTTGTTTTCACTGTACATATATTTTTGAAATAGATATTTCGAACATAGCAGTGGGGTGGGTATAATCGATTACACTTCCCTACTACTTGACTAGTACTTAATATTATCGATTTTGGATCGATGAAAGACAAAGAGAACCATGGCGGAATTTGAACTCAGAAAGTAACTTTTATTCGTATGACATAACGATTTCTATCTTGATGTCTTTTTCTTTTAAGAATTCAATATCCAACCATATTTCACTGAAAAGTTATTAAATAAAGATCTGTGTTAAACGTTGATAAATCAGTATTCCCATTAATTAAAAACCCCCAACCTTGTACAAATATATGTTCTGCAACACTTAACGAATATTTTTCTTTCGATTATGAGTTTAAAAAATGTGAATATATACTCCAGAATCTATTTTAGATTTAATAAAAAAGAACACATAATAGCAAAGTGGAGAAAAGAAGCATATAATTTCGATTAAAAAACTAGGAATTATTGTCAAATCTTCTTCAGAATTTATCATTTGTAAAAATCAAAATGCAATGTAGATCTCCAGTAGGTAGATGGATGGGGAGCTAGGTTAAATCAAGCTTTTGAGATGTGGAGCTATTAAATAAACACCAAGTTCTATTTTCTTCGTAGTAATGACGTGTTAACCAGAAAGCCTTGATTGTTCGACTTGCTGGAAAAACAGCTAAATCTCGCTCAAATTAATTACAGCCTACTGTTTATAAAATAGAAAAAACAGTTCGGGAAAAAAGTAGTGGTTTTGGATACGCAAAAGATTTGGGATAATAGTAACTAGAACGCATTTGATCATAAGGACAGCACAGTCCATACTGAACCGAGGCTAAACAAGTGTATTACAAATTTCAAATAAGGTCGAGTCAAATAACAACTAACCCAAATTCTATCACGTAAAATCAACACCAAATGGTCAGAACCAAACACCGTTGATTTAGTTACTGGTGTTCATTTTAACAACTTCGAATTAGAATACTTTAGAAATTGTACTCTAGAGAATTTTACGATTCGAATTCTTCGAAATTCTACGAGTAGAACTAAGTAATCTAATATTATAACATTAAATTAACTGCTTGTATTTAAACTTGTTACGAGACATCGTAAGAGTCCCTACGTTAGCACTCGACCTACCTGAAATAGCAGCAAAGTCTCCATCAAATAACTCTCTGTCATCTTGAAAACAGAAGGATACATTAAGCAATATGGCCTCAGATATGCAAAAATAGCTCTGACAGCTGGAACGTCTTTGATGGTAGATTTATTCGATCAAAGATGGCTTAGAGCAAAACACCAACGTGATGTTTTGTGGAATAATAATCTGCCACTAAAGATCTGTATTACCAGAGTAAATAGATTGCGCCACGCTAAGTATTCTTCATTTCCTTCATTGTATAAACTTATCAGATAGTTAAAAGTGGACAATATACTCATGGAATTTCCCAAGTGAAAAATCTAGACATTTTGGAATCATAAGTGGTAGCCTCCAACGGTTTAAACTCTGCAAAATAATTAAGTAAGACAGATTGTAATGTTTGCTGGTTTTGAAACTTTAGCTCTGAACAATTGTCAAGAACCCTCCATATCACTATAGTTACCATAGCTACCATACTGAGTAATCGATTCTCACTACAGTACTTCCTTACAAGATATAAAGTCAAAGATGGGATCAAGTAGTTGCAGAAATTCCGTCTTCAAGATTTTGCCTTCTTCAAGTTGTTTCTATTGATTTTGTTGACGCCGATAATAATGTTGGCTTTAAAGATAACGATAAAATGATAATAAGGATGTTGGGGAGGGGTTCCTATAACACAAAGGAATGTGGTTTAGGGTGAGAATGGGGCTGCTTCTTTTTCTATTCTATTAGTCATTGTTTAAGACTGGAGTTTTTTCTCCTCTCAATAATGCGCCGATGAGAATAAGTTCTCAATTTAAACAATATTGAATGATGATTGTTAAATACATTACCACACAACTATATCATACATATATAAAGTCTAACACAGTCGTATATACATATAGGTGTGTGTGTGTGCGTGTGTGTGTATGCACACACGTTCTTGTATGTATTTTGTAAATTATACACTTGCGTATGCGTATGTACGTATCTGTACGCACATACACGTTCTTATAATATGAATTGTGCAAATCATATACTTGTATATGTGCAAATCATATACTTGTATACGCGCATGTGTAAGAGCATGGGTGCTTTCACATTTTCAAGCAAATCGATGCTTGCCAAAACAAAAAGATCTCTTTTGAAAGAGTATAATTAAAATGAAACCTGTTAGTTCTTCCTCATTTCAGAATTCTTTGTATGAACACGTTTCTCTTAGTTCGAAAATGTAAAATAGCTATTTACTTTTCAACCCTTGGCTAACCTACAACACATTTTTTTTTCATGTGACGTATCCAAAGCCTCAAACAGACACACACATTCACACGTGCACACAGAGTTTACTATGGGACAAACCCAAATATTTTAACCGCCACTCCATGTGTAGACTAATTAAAATCAATTAAATATATTCTGGGCGGCCTTAAACGGCTGTTATGTTTATGCAGCTTCATCGTGGACAGAAAGAGAGCAATCTGAAAGACTACATGCTTACGAGCTTCTTCATTCTCGTCAGTATCTTTTAAAATTCCTTTCTGCTGACCACTGTGAAACTAATGTATATATGTATATATATTTATATATGTATTTACATTCACACATAAACAGTCATAGAGGCTAGCTGCCAGCAGATATGAACATCTCATCCAAAATGAACAAGAAGGAGAATTTTTATTGTTTGATTCTTTCATCACCTATCACCTTGAAACGGAACCTGGGCAAATTTCTTCAAGGGATACCAGATAAGCAACCTAAACCTTGATATAACTCTGTACTTGAATGGGCCATGATACCACAAAACTTGAGTTTAAAAATGAATTAGAAAATTCTGTCAAGTAGGGCTGTTTAGTTAGACGTGGCCAGGGCCAATCTTTGGCCGAAACATATCTAAGTTATCAAAGTTATTTACTCTTTTACTTGCTTCCATCATGGGACAGTGGTTATTGCAACGCCTTGAATTATTAAGTCGAACAATTCAGTCCTATTACTTATTTTTAAAGTGTCATATATACTCTTTCGGTATCTTTTTGCCGAACCATTGTGTAGCAAGGCGGTAAACAAACCAACACCGGTTGCCAAGCATAAATACATATAAACTACATATGTATATTTATCTGTGTGTGTGAGAGAGAGAGAGAGAGAGATAGAGAGAGAAAGAGAAAGAAAGAAAGAAAGAAAGAAAGAGAGAGAAGGGAAGAGAGAGAGAGAGAATGTGTGTTTGTGTGCATGCGTGTAAAAGAAAGAAAATGAGATGACAAAGAAATAAGCGATTATCTCATGAAGGAGAGAACGGAGAGAAGACTACGAAACATAAATTTGGTGCCTGAGGAACACCTTATAGCTTCATCGGAGCCTCATATTCGAGGCTCTGATGAAGCTATAAGGTGTTATTCAGGCATTCAAATATGAATCAACTGCATCTTATAACAGAAACAGTCGTAAGGTATTGAAGTTCATCAAATAATCGCTTATTTTTTTTGCCTACTCATTTCCTTATTACTATTCTATACTAGTCTAACACTTCCTTCTAAAGCGTTTATATATTGAGTTCTACATCAGGTTATTAGTGTCGCAATGCCTAAGCGACCAATGCTATGTTCTGACAGAATAAGTACCAGGCTTTTAAAATGTAGGTACTGGAGTCGATTTGTTCGACTGAAATCTTTCAAGGCAATGCTCCTACATGGCCGAAGCCCAATATATATATATATATATATATATATACGCACACATACATACATATACACACACGCACACATGACACGCTTCCACACAGTTTCCGTTTAACAAATTCATTCACATAGCATTGTTCGGCTTGAGATAAGAGACATTTTTCTGAGTTGCTGTGCAACAGGACTGAACTCGAAATCACGTGATTCCAAAGCAGATTTCTTAATCACACAGTCATGCCTACGCTTAACGATGCATTATGAAATTCTTACAGAACTTGCAGTAATTCCACCAGGCACCAAATTTATGTTTCGTAGTCTTCTCTCCGTTCACATCAACGAAGAGAGTATATTAGTTTCTAAACAATAATCGATTTAACTGAGGAATTTTAAAATTCGATTTTTTAAGAGCTATTAAAATTCATTTGAGGAATAAAATTTGATATAATTATCGACAACAGAAGATATATTAAATGTCTAATACATTATCCATATTGTTCATTTCATTACACAGTATTGCACATCTACCATTGTTGCAACATATTCTTTTGGAGACAATATGGCGCGTTATGTTTTCTGTCGTCTTTTATCTAAAATGTATTAGACATGCTATCATATTAAATCTAACATTCGTATTTTAATCGTTTTGATGACCACTGGGCCTGTTGTAGCCCATTTTAATATCCATGGATTGAGTGAAAAATATGATTTCATTTCATAAAATGATTGAAAGTTAATTACTGGAAAATAAGGGCTTTATAGAAATGAAAAATATATTAAGGAAAACATCAGAAAAAAAATCTTCCAGAGTTTTAGTTTATTTGCAGGACAAAAGAATTTATACAATGATTTTACAG
The DNA here is from genome assembly GCF_046866305.1 of Octopus bimaculoides. Taxonomy (NCBI): domain Eukaryota; kingdom Metazoa; phylum Mollusca; class Cephalopoda; order Octopoda; family Octopodidae; genus Octopus; species Octopus bimaculoides. The sequence goes on along the minus strand of NC_142929.1, from coordinate 49,337,257 downwards.
AGTATGTTGAAAATCTGTGATTTTAAATGAATTTTCAAAATACAATTCTCATCCTTTGCTACATTGTTTGAAATCACGCATCTTAAGCTTCATTGATTCCAGTATCTTGCAGACTAGTCGCCAACATGTTACTTCCATACTTTCAAAACAATGAGGCTTCTGCTGAAAGTTGGAATGTACATGTTTTCGAACGTGCTATCCACGTTTCTTTCATTCTTCTGTTTATTAAGAATTTTAGATGTTAAAAACAGAACCCTTCTTTTAATTAATTTAAAATTCAAATGTATCAAAATGTGTTCATATCAATATAGTTCACATACGTTATGCATATTTTAAATTTTTTCTTCACAGATATATGATATTGTATCTGTATGTAAATGCCATGCATCTCGAGTAAAATGGGTTACAGTTGGCCTGGCAGAAAAATTAAGGGATTTTCAAATGAAGAGTTGTTATTTCGAGTTATATTTCAAGCGTTTCGATTTTTGTACAGAATTTACTGCCTTCTTAAAGGAATTCCCACTGTATGTAGCAGGAGCATCGTAAAATTGACAGTATTTCGATAGTTTTAATTCACTTCAAGGAGTCGAACTCTACTGCAAAATATTCAAATAGAGATCACGAGCACGCCACCAGAGTTTCATGAAGCTATGGCGGGATTATAGCTCCTTGGATGATCTAAAATTTCGCTCCCTTTTTACCCTATAAAAATTGTTTGGCACCCAACTTTGTCAGACCACCTCGAGTGTTCAGGTAGACCACCCTTGACACCCACAGAAGACAGATTGCTAAGACCAGACCCCCATCGGGCACTCGGACAGAACCACTTCGAGCAAGAAACGACTTCGGACACTCACACAAAATGTACGACAGCTAACCTTCTACAAGATATGCTACTAACAAATTTCGACCGAAAGTACAATATATAGTTTCGACCGGTTTTAAGCGCCTCGAGAAAAAAGAATACAGGATATCAAGAATACTAAATAAATGGTTCTGAAACCCCAACGATACCAATGCCCGAAGCATCCGCTAGCAGAGGAAGATGCACCAGGTATCGGGTAAGTCAATGAGGAAGATTTGGATAATTTGTCCTTGGTATCATCGTCAAACGATCATAATTCTTCCGGTGTTAAAGGAATGTTTTCTTTCTCTTTTCCGATTCCCTAGCAAATCAACACATTGCGGAATGAAAAGGTCTCTAAAACTTCACATAACCTAGAAATTCACGTAATTTTCGTAACGAAATGGGAGCTGGAAACTGTAGAGTTTCATCTACCTTTTCCTTCGTAATGATTAAATGAAGCGGTCCAAAAAGTTTCGAAGATGAACCTCCAAGGAGAGCCACTCGGTAATGTACTAATCTAGTAAAAAGCTGATTTAGATGATTTCGCGTTTCGATTCCGAAATACTGTACTTATCAGTATAAGCAAAAATGAAATTCAAGCCACGTATAACTCCATCAAATAAATCTTTGGAGAAAGTCTACGAATTCCAGAACAGCTTTGAAGAGAGACCTAAAACCGAACTCCACGTTTTTGAGTTGCCAGATTTATATAAACATGTTCAATAAATCTTACAATAAATATATTCTATTATGTCAATGTATGCAGAGACATACCAGAGACAGCTTTGTCCAAATAAAAAAAAGGCCTCTGGTAATCCTAAATCTAATACTAACCAAAGTTAATTATTAGTCGTAGATAGTGGCGCATGAAATAGGAAAATGAAATACAGAGTTGCACGAGTCGAAACGTTAAGGTCTGTATCTCTTGATTCATGTGTTGTGATCTTGTAGCTCAATACTAGTTCCTCACTCTGACTATAGAGAAACATTTAAAATGTACTATTAAATTATCTCCTTTTACGCAGATTAGTTGTCATTCAAGAAGTTATGTGGTATTTATTCGAAAGTTTATGTTTACGATTTTCTAGTTAAATTTTGCTAAGAACTACTCTGCAAGTAAATAGAAACGGGTGCCTCTACACAAATCGTATAAGTTTGTGGAATTTAAAAGTAACAAATTAAGTTACTGTATTGTTATCATATCAAATACTCAAATTTACCAATATCACATATTTGTTTATATGCCAGAAGCTGCGGTTTTTCTTCCTGGAAAACAAAATATCTCAGAACTAGGCGAAGCGAAATCACCCCAGAAATGAAGACGAGAGCGGCGGATAGAGTACTTTGCCGTAATTGCAGCTTATCAAGGTTGCGCACGTGCCTCACTTCCGAAACGAAATCAGAATCGTTAGTCTGAAGTATAAACGGATAGTGTATAAACGAATTGCTGATTTTCAATTGCGTCGCATAGGTAGAATAGATTTCAGTTAGACAATAGAATCAGCTCTAAACTATAAACATTACCAGTACTACATACTTAATTTCTTTAGATATATTTCCCTGACGCAAACCTGCAGCTTCTGGCGTTTAAACAATACGCGTACATTAAGTATATTTTATTACTTATGTTTACATCATAGAACTATTTCTACTGCATAATTTGAATTTATACTACCCAAACTTAATGTCAATAACTTTCTTCTATCGTAACTATTTACGGGTACTCTGCCCTGATTTCAGTGTAAGATCGCTAGAATATTTCTTTTAAAATGATGTGCTTTCTTTGTCAGTGATATGTCAGGGTCAAGAATTTCTGTGTACGTATAATTGAACAGAAATATTCACTTCAATAGGAATATAAATATGCTAGCCTCAAACTAATAATTTTATTAGCTAGATAATTAACAAATTAATGTTTCATAATTTATAGATTAATTAATTTGAGAAATAGTTTTGGTCCTAGAGCATATTATTATTATATCTTTCACTGAACGTGGAACAACTCAAACCTTGTGTCGCCTACTGGTTTGATCATTACTAGATGATACAGAAAATGTCATAAGAATGCACGGAATTACGAAAATCGCAGTAAGCTTTTATACACACACGAAATAATAATATGCTGTATTCATCATACTATAGTTTCACACACAATACAATTTCACACACGACAATAAGTTGGATCCCTCTAATCCGGTAAACTTTGAACCAGTTAGGTGCCAGAGCAGTGGATTTTCAGAACCACTGAAGTTTAAAGTTTAAAGTGATAAAATAAAGCATAAACTGTATTGTGCTACATTACCGATTCAACTTATATAGGTATAAACTAATTCCAGGTTTACTGAACCTGTAGTGACAACTCAGAACAAATAATTGACACTTTTTGAAGCAGATTTAATGACATATTTTCGTTTCTGCAGCGTTACCACTATTTTCACTTATAGATGGTCGCTTAGGAGGCACGCATGATGGTGAAATATCAGTAAAAATAGGTAATGTCTGCTCTTTATCCCTCACACACGTTCGTACATCATGTGACATTCAACATATGAAACTATAGACGTTGCTACAACGCTGATTCTATTATTGCTGTTGCAAGTTAATAGATTGGGGAGAGGGGACAAACACAAAAACGCACGCATCGACACGCTTGACAAACGGTGTTGATTTGTTCACGTTTTCGTAACTTACCAATTCGATATTAGGGACCAGTAGAATAGGTACCAGGCTTTAGAAAAAAAACATAAATACCGGGATCAATCAGTGGCCGTAGTCCACTGACTGAAACTAATAAAAGACAAAAGACAAAAAAAATTAAATTACACTGGTCAACAAAATAAAACTTATTTTCCAGCATAAAATCTTAGAGCTGTTTTAGATTAATTTTGGGCTGCTGATTCCATAACTGACCTCAAATTTTTTTTGTTACATCACACTTTTATGCCGTTGATATATACCTTTATTTACCTGGAGCATACCAAAAGTTAACTTTACACCACTATTTGCGAGGATTTTGGCTGGATTGTCATACTAACTTTGAATATGTTGAAGCTGAGGTTTTCTTTAAAATCCTATTTCTTCTTTTCAGGTGTGAACTGAACCACTGCGTTCTAGTTATGATACAACATCAAAGGGAAGGACGTGTTGTAATGACCATGATATCTTCTGTTACATCTGTGGAAACTCCACTCCACATGCTCAAAGGCACAACATTAATAATTTTGTCGAGAAGGTGTATCTTGCTTACTTTACATGGAGACAAGGACAAAACCTGGGCTTCCCACAAAGTTTGCAAAACCTATGTTGAAAATTGGTGTGATGAAGCAATTCATCAAAGCTCTTGATCACCGTGGAAATTGATTCAGATATGTATGTACCTTTCCAAGTCTCAGTGACGAGAAGGCAGGAATATTTGATGGACCTCAAATAAGAACACTCCTCAGGGATCCACATTTTGTTACAACAATGAGTGCGGCTGAAGCTAGAGCTTGGAATGCTTTCTCTGATGTGGTGCAGAATTTTCTTGTGAACAGGAAAGCGGACAACAACCAAGAGATTGTGGAAGAGCTGCTCTTGAGTTTGCAAACACTCGGATGTAGAATGAGCATTAAAATGCATTACTTACGCAGTCACTTGTGTGAGTTTCCAGAGAACGTGGGCGATGTTTAAGAAGAACAAGGTGAATGCTTTCATCAAGATGTAAAAGTAATGGAAGAACGCTACCAAGGCCGATGGGACTCAAACAAGATGGAAGATTACTGCTGGAGCTTGATGAAGGGCATTCCAGAGGCTGTGTGCAAGAGGTCGTAAAAAAAAAGGAAGTCCTTGCAGTAATAACATGATCAGAATGAATGACCAAAATGAATAGAGATTTTGTATTCATATTTTGTTATCACCAAGCTTAATTCTAATATGCTAAGATGCATTTACTCCTACAACTTTGTGTTTTGATTTATTATAGTTAAAAACATACATATTGTCTATCAAAAATTGCACTTACGTATGTTTAAAACTTCCGTTATGAGCATTAAATAGCTGTTTCTAACGAAACTAAAAGATTTTCTACCTCAAAAATCTGATGTGATAGATAAAAATCTGATGTCAGATTTGGATTCAGCACCCCAAAATTAACTAAAGAATATTTATAAACCTTGTACCAGAAAATATGTGTTGACCAGTGTTATCAAAGAAGTCGAGGACTTATATTAGAATATAAAATGATACAAGTGTGTCACAAGTCATGTATCTGCTCACTGATAACAATATCCGACTCATATATAGATCACAACAAAACAGTATATGAAATTGTGTTTAAAATTTACGTATCGTATCTGGTTTAAATATTTCATTTCTAGAAAAAATCGCCACTCCTCTAAACGCCCAAAACCTCACAAAGTATCATCTTAATATGCTTTTCTTACTGTAAGCTTGTAAGGTGACGCCCGCAAAGAAACGCATCCACCTAGGTTAGGAACCACTGTTCAATAATGATGTTGTCATCTATTTTCTTTATCCTTTATCTTTTACTTGTTTCAGTCTTTGGATTGAGGCCATGCTGTGACTATAGCAAAAGACACTTGCCCAAAGTGCCACACAGTGGAACTGAATCCTGAACTATGTAGGAAGGAAGCAAGCTTCTTGTCACACAGCCACGCTTTCCCCTACTTATGGGAAACCCTGTACTCTTTTACTTGTTTCAGTCATGCTATAAAGTCGAGCAAATCGACCCCAGAGCTTATTCTTTGTAAGCCTAGTACTTATTCGATCGGTCTCTTTTGCCGCTAAGTTACGGAACGCAAACACGCCAGCATCGGTTGTCAAGCGATGCTGGGGGGACAAACAGACACACAAACATACACACACACACACACACACATATATACATATACGACGGGCTTCTTCCAGTTTCCGTCAACCAGATGCACTCACAAGGCTTTGGTCGGCCCGAGGCTATAGTAGAAGACACTTGCCCAAGGTGCCATGCAGTGGGACTGAACCCGCGACCGTGTGGTTGGTAAGCAAGCTACTTACTACATAGCCACTCCTGCGCCTGTATTTTACTTTCTTATAACCGTAACCAATTGTGTTCAGTTCTCTTCTTTCAGTTTCCATCTACAAAATCCACTAACAAGGCTTTGTCGGCCCGAGGCTACAGCAGAAGACACTCGTCAAAAGTCCCACACAGTGAGACTGAACCCGGAACCATATGGTTGGGAAATAAGCTTCTTACCACAAAGACACGCCTTCGCCTACTTATTGGAAATCCTGTATTTTACTTTCTTATAACCGTAAACATTTCTGTTCAGTTCTCTTCTCGTGCAGTTAAACAATACATTCAATAGCCTTAATTTCAATTTAAATTATGTTAGAGATTTGATAGAACGACATTTTAACTGAATATTGAAAAGAGAAAATAAAATAAGTTACGTTTTAATATAGCCACAAAATATTGCTGCTAACAGGTGGCGGATGTCACCAAGCAAATTTGATAATGAATGCTTTTCATTTGCTTCCGTGTACGAGTGAAGTTTTTGAAATTTCCTTTATTAGGTAATATATTAATTGACAATTTATATATACACATGCGTAAGCACACACACACACACACACACACACACACACACACACACACACACACACACAATGTTATGATATATTGTGGATACACGGCAAATAACCAATTTCATTGCAGCTCAATATAGTTCACTACAATAAACGACAAACATTATGTGTATAATTGGTGGCACTCCGTCGGTTGCGACAACGAGGGTTCCAGTTGATCCGATCAATGGAACAGCCTGCTCGTGAAATCAACGTGCAAGTGGCTGAGCACTCCAATTTCTTCATTTTTCACTTTTTTCCGTAACCCTAACCCTAACACCCTAATTCGAACCCTAAAACTCTAACCCTAACCTTAAAACCCTAACCCTAACCCCAAACACTAACGCTAAAACCCTAACCCTAAAACACTAATCCTAACCCTAAGACCCTAACCTTAGCCCTAAAACCATAACCCTAACACCTTAACCCTAACCCCCTAATGCTAAAACCAGTACAAACGCACGAACGATGTCATAAATAACAGTGACAAACGAAATATACACTGCCGATAGTTGTTGTTGACAAACAACAGCAGTAATTTAATTCAGCTCAATAGACGTCATTCATTGGTTGAATTTACCGAAATACGACAACTTTAACACGAAATAACTTCGAAAATACAAACTTTTCTCAACAACGCTAAGAATAAAAGATGTTCAATATGACACATTCTACCAGTATCCGAAGTTTGAAAGTGTTTAGTTAAAAAAAATAATTTATTGACCTGCCGATCAAAAGGAAAAGATCCCAATATCCATGACGGTGTTACATATACTATGAAAAGACTATTATGCAGGAACAGAGCTCTTTCATATGCACGCGCGCACACACACACACACACACACACAAACACACATATGGACGTTAAAACATTCTTCTATCAATATCGATCTGACGATTGCTTTCGATGGTATGAAAATTCAAGTTATGGGCCCACAGTTACATTAAACTATTACATATTTATCTATAAATATACTCCGCATACGTTTATTAAATACTCTCTACTTCGTTCACGAAATCACGGAGTGGGGCTAGTTGGAATGTGGATTAAACTGAAATATCTCACATGTGCTGCTATCCTGTGAGAGCCTCTTACACTACCTTTCAGTCATATTAGTATCCAGTCGATGCAATAGCTATTTAAAAAAGTACTAAAAGGTTTCTGTATTTTTCACTTCCTTAAGTAAATTTTCACTGGTTAAGAATATTCAGTTTGTTTAGTAGACACTATAGTCAGGAATACCCGTTTTTACATGTTGATTGCTTGGTAGAAAGAAATCAGATAGAGGCACGAAATAAGTTGCCTGCTCCATGCTATGATGTGTACACAGTGCGTTTTACGTTTCTGCCAGCTCATCTCCTTGTGCGTTTTAATGTTATATATATTTATTTATTGCCCACAGGGGGCTAAACAAAGAGGGGACAAAGAAGGACATACAACGGGATTAAGTCGATTACATCGATCCCAGTGTGTAACTGGTACTTATTTAATCGAGCCCGAAAGGATGAAAGGCAAAGTCGACCCGGCGTGCTAACATTTCTTTTCTACTCTAGGCACAATGCCCGAAATTTTGGGGGAGGGTGGCCAGTCGATTGGATCGACCTCAGTACGCAACTGGTACTTAATTTATCAAGGATGAAAGGCAAAGTCGACCTCGGCGGAATTTGAACTCAAAACATAAAGCCAGACGAAATACCACTATGCATTTCGTCCGGCGTGCTAACGTTTCTTATTTCTTTATTACCCACAAGGGGTTAAACATAGAGGGGACAAACAAGGACTGACAAAGGGATTAAGTCGATTAGATCAACCCCAGTGCGTAACTGGTACTTAATTTATCGACCCCGAAAGGATGAAAGGCAAAGTCAACCTTGGCGGTATTTGAACTCAGAACGTAACGGCAGACGAAATATCGATTTCTTTATTACCCATAAAGGGCTATACATAGAATTTTTAAGACATCACAAAACATAAAGACAGTACAAAACGCAAACATAAAATCGGGATAATTGAAATAAAATGATAATATGCAAGAATGAAAAAAATGAGGCGCAATGTCCACTCGATCCCCGAAGTCGGGTGGTTACATTTATCCAGTTTTTCACTTTTACGTTCAACGTCATGTAAACATTTTAACGGTTTTGTAACTCAAAAAATTCAAACACTCTCGTTACCTTTCTTCCATTAATCATTGTTACGTCCGTCCTTAACAACTGCAAATAATCAGTTCTCGGGGGGTGGTGTCTCCACCAACCATATCCGTTTCGTTATTATATTTTCACCAAGTTCTTTTATGCACTCCCAGCATCTTTCCTCGCGTATCAAAATGCATTTTTCAGCACATTTCTCTGGCATTTTCACTCTTATTATTTCTCCCAACCTCTCGACTTTTCTCTCCATCTGCTCGCAATTCTCGTACTTTATCAAAACCCCCTTGTATTTCACATCTTTATCCGTTCCCACCTCCTCCTCTTTTTGTACATTATTAGTTTCTGGCTTTTTTATCTCTTTTTTGTTTTCTATTGACCGTTCCTTTGACTTATTTTTCCTTCGCTTTTTAGGGTTAGTAGCTCCATTTCGTTCTTCTCCTTTGTTTTCTCGGTTTCACACATCTGTCTCTCTTTTATTTCCTCAGTGTGGTCTACAATTCTTTCCTCCTCTGTTTGTTCTTTCTCTTGCTGTGGCTGTGTGAACTCATATAGGGGGCATTTAGTCTTCATATGACCTCTCTCCCAGCATATATAACAATTTGGTTTTCTTCCCTCGACTACGACATTTAACGTTTTCTCGTGTCTGGAGTGTTGTATCTTGACTCAAGTATCTTTGCTGCTGCGTCTGTGTGAGTTCTTTTGCGTCTGTTATTGTGAGACATTTTTGTAGCTGTTTGTTTAACAGTGGTTTTTCGCCCTGCGGGGCAGGAGGGTGCCATTCATTTGTCTTGGCGACGGGAGTTTTTGTCTGTTGTCTTTGTCTTTTTGACAGGGTGGCGACGGCCGAGGGCAGCGCTCCCATTCAGGGAGAAGGTATGCCGGGGCAGGGTTTTTCTCGGGCTGTTGGTGGAAGCACCATTGAACTGAGAATTGTGGAGGAGAGTCTGTACGCGTTCAGGAGGTGCATACGGGGGGTGGATGGTGAAACCGAGTGGATTCCACCACCCGAGACTGTCGGTGCCCGAAGGGAGGGGATGGTGGTGTGCAGGGTATACAATGTGAAAGAGGGAAGAGTCGCGGAGGTTCGTGGCGGACTGGTCGAGGGGTGTCTGGCGCCAGTGTGGCCGGGGGTCCGCCACGTCAGCCGCGGAGTGCGAGGTGCAGCGGTTGAGGTGCACTTCGGCTCGGCTGAGGTGGCGAGGGGGGTCTCGGCGGAGACGTTGAAGAGCGATATAATCATGTTGCTGCCCACTTGCATGGGAGGGGGAGCGGCGCGGGTGACCATTGAGGACGTTCCTTTCAGATGCGACGTAGTGTGGGCGGCGGCGGCGGTTGTATTCGACGTCGAGGAGAGGATTAATGTTCTGAGCATGAGGAGGAGGGAGGCGACCGGATGGAGGGGTCAGACGCTGGAAGTTCTGGTCCAAGCTGAGAGCAGCACATTCGAGAGTTTGCCTGGTGGGGTGTTTGTGGGGGAGGGGCGTGCCGTCCGCGTGTCGATGGAGGGACGTCGACCCAGATGTTTCAAGTGTGGGCGGAGGGGTCGCGTCCGCTCGGCCTGTATAAAAACAAAGCCAAGCACCGTTAAAACGAATGACGCCCCTCCTCCGAGGGCGGACGAGGAAGAGAAAGAAAAAGGCAAAGCAGTCACCATCGAAGTAGAGAGTGGAAACACGGTAGAAGGAAAAAAACAGCAAGAAAAAGAACAAGAGAGAGAAAAAATAGTTGCCGTAGTGGAGAACGAAACGGAAAAGATGGAGTTCCCAACTGCGAGCAACAAAAGGAAGAAACAACACGCGCCAGAGTCCCCTCCCCAAACAAAAAAAAAACCTCTGCACAGGCAGAGGAAAAAAAAACAACTTCCCACCCTTACTCCGCTGGCACAACGCTGATAGGACAGAGGTTCAAGCCCCCCACCCCTCAACCTGCATTGAAAGGTTTAAAAAAAAACGAAAAAATAGTGGCGATAAACACAAAAAATGAAAAAGTTATCATAGCCCACCCAAGGGTAAGATATTTCAAGAGCGGCACAGAGGACGCTCAATACAGATATGCAAAGGTCTCAGAAGAAGACTTTGCAGAAAGACTGTTTCAGGAGCACGTTAGAAACAAACTAATAATTGACGTCTCCAACGACGTAAAAGAGGGCAGATTGATTGTCAGCCCGGCAGCCACCCCAAACCAGAGCCCGGTGGCAACCCCGAGAAAGAGCAATGCAGAAACGGAAGGAGGAGGGGAGGTTGGCAGACAAAAAGTGCCATGCTCCCTCTCACAACCGTAAGTCCTCATTTTCTACCTTTATTTTTTCAATGATTAAGTTGGGTAGTTTAAATGTGCGTGGAATGGGGTCGAAATGGAAACAGGCTTGTTTTCTGCACGACCTCATTTCACATAGAATAGATGTGGCTGTAATAACCGAGTCCAAGATGAAGGGACCTGAAGCGTTCTCGCCCCTCCTCAATGGTTACGAGAAATTTATTTCTCCGAGCCGGAGGGGAGGTGCAGGCGTGGCAGTCCTCATCAAGAAAAACTTGGATTTGCAGATACGTACTGTCTTTCTGGACCCAGAAGGTAGGCTGGTCGTCCTAGATGTGACACACGAAAGTAAGCAGTCCTTCAGGTTGGTGGCTGTCTACGCTCCTAACGAACACAGGCAGTCGGATTTTTTTCGGAACCTGGAGTACTTTCTATTGACGTCTAAAACCATAGTATTGTTAGGGGACTTCAACACTATTCTCGATGCGCGAGTTGATAGTGTAGGCTCCGCTGATAGGAAAGGAAATTCTTGCCTCAAAGGTCTACTAGAGAGCTTTAATCTAGTAGACCGTTACCGACTGGATGAGCCGAGCGTTCCACAGTGGACGTGGAGTAATAACGACGGCTCACGCAGATCGTATATAGATAGAATATTTGTTAAGGAAAGAGATAAGAATAGTTTTAGCTGTCCACATTTTTGCATTGTGCCTTACTCGGATCACAAACTTGTGACGTGTGAGGTGCATATAGATAAGTGTCATAGACAGGGACCCGGGTATTGGAAAATGAACAAGTCTATTTTGACTTGTGTAGCTTTTCGTACCCGGATTAAGGAGTTAGTGCAGAGGGCATTATGTGGCACCATCATTAATAATAGATGGTGGCACGCCCTCAAGAGAGCCATACGACTTGAGTCCATTAGATTTAGCAATCAGCTAAGTTTAGATAGGACTAGAATAGAGGGTGACTTAGTCAGGAGTCTAGATGAGGCAATGGAATCTGGCACCGCATCCAGAGTGACGGCGGCGAGAACGGTCTTGTATCGTCACCTCAATGCCAAACATGAAGGATGCCGAGTCAGAGCTAAGTTTCGCGCTGGGAAACGAGAAGGTATCAACGCAGCCAGATGGGCTCGCCATGTGGAGAGTCAGAAGGGCAAAAAGTCCTGCATTGGGTCTTTAACTGACGGGCAGGGACGCAGGATCTATGGACAGGAGGAGATGCAAAAGGCCCTTCACCAGCATTTTGCTCGGGTGTTCGGGGAGAGCGGTCCGCTTGGGCGTGGGGAGCCCTTAAGGGACTTCCTAGCTGGCGGGCCTCGACTCTCGGCGCGCGAGGCTGAATGCTGTGAAGGCCTGATCACTCCCGCGGAGGTAAGAGAGGTGCTGGCCCATTGCGCTGGGGAAAAGTCTCCGGGACTGGATGGTCTGCCCTACGAGTTTTACTGAGCAATGCCGGACTTGTTTGGGGAGATTCTGGCAGGCGTCTATGCAAACTGGCAGCAGAATGGGAGAATTCCCAGTTCTGTAAGCCGGGGAGTTGTGACGCTGATACAGAAGGACCCAAGCAAGGGGGATAGCATTAGTAACTATAGGCCCATAACTCTACTCAACGTAGAGCTAAAGATTTTGGCCAAGGTGTTAGCTAAAAGGTTGACGGCGGTCGTGGAGAAGCTTGTCGGGAAGGCACAGACCTGTGCAATCCCAGGCAGGTCGATCCAGGACAATCTTCACCTTCTCCGCTACACCTTAGACAGGGTTGGGAAATTAGCCGGCAAAGGAGGGGCAGTGGTCCACTTAGACCAAAGTAAAGCATTCGATAGGGTCGACCATCGGTACCTGGAGGCCGTCCTCGAAGCGGCTGGGATAGGCCCGGGCTTTCGCGGGTGGATCTCCGCTATGTACAGCGGCATTAAGTCCACCGTCCAGATAAACGGTTACCTAACGGAGCCGTTTTCGATCAAGCGGTCTGTTCATCAAGGGTGCCCCTTGTCTCCGGTCATGTATGTTTTGGCCCTGGAGCCATTGCTGCGGAGGCTGGAGAAGTTGGGTGGCAACCCTAATGAGATCGGATGCGGTAAGTTTACTTCTGCGTATGCGGACGACGTCACTCTCATCGTGTCTGAGGAAGCACAACTACCTCGAGTAGAAGATGCTCTCCGAAGATACGAAGCGGTGGCAGGAGCAAAAGTTAACAAGGACAAGTCCATCGGTCTGCGCCTCGGCACCTGGAGGAACAGGCCGTTATCGTCCAGTGTCGTTGGACACTGGACAGATGGTCCTGTTAAGTTGCTTGGAGTCTGGTTCGGTTCAGACTCACAGACGGAGAAGAATTGGAGCGAGGTAGTAAACAAGGTGGAGGCCATAACCCGGAAGTGGTCCGGGCGGTCTCTGTCCTTGAAGGGTAGAGCGGAGGTGGTGCAGATGTTTATAGCATCTGTAATCACCTACCGCCTGTCCGTTGTGCCTTGCCCCGATTTTTGGCTAAACAAGCTGGTACGACTCCTCTTCCGCTTTTTGTGGAGGGGGGGAAAGCCACTTGTGAGGCGCTCCGTATGCTGCCAGGAACCGCTAAAGGGTGGTTTGGGGATGCCCTGGCTAATGATGCGCAGACATGCGTTGAGGCTGAGACATCTCTGGTGCCACCTGGAGGGTGATAAGGTGTGGAGTCCGTTGGCGGAGTAGTTCTTGCCGCGACCGGCCTCGCTGGAACGATTTAAACCCGGTCTCATTAGAAGATGTAATCTGACTTTATGGCAGAAGGAGTGCCGTCAGGCACTCTGGTCTATCCACAAGACGGGCAAGGCTGGCTGCGGGAATACCACCTCGGTATTCTACAGACGGCTAGTGGAGGAGGGAAACGATGACGTCTTAGGAGGGGCTCTGGGGTTCGACGAGAACCAACTCGCCAACCTGTTTCGTAAGACCTTCAAGCCAGAGTACTTGGATAATTTCCAAAAATCTCTGACTTGGCAGAGTTACAGGAATGCTCTACCTGTTCGCGAAAAGTTATCCAGGCACGGTTTAGCAGTGCCACCGACATGTCCAAGATGCGAGCAGGACAGTGAAACTGTCCAGCACGCTCTCGTACATTGTCGGAAGCTCTCCGGCTTGATGATTTACGTGGAACACGTGTTGTCGCATCTGGGACGAGTACAGCTGTCGGCTGAGTCTATGATAAAGATGATACCGCCAACTGGACTATCAAAGGAAGGTGAGGCTTGTTTTCTCTGTACGGTAGCAGTATTGAAAGAGTGTATATGGAGGACGAGAATGGAAGGCATCGTGACAGGGTCCTACATATCCGGCCCTGGATTGCTGTTCTACTTCAGATATCACCTGAAGAGCAAGATAGGGCTGGAAAAGAGAACCCTGTCAGAGAAAGTATATGAACGAAGATGGAAGGAAGTAGTGAAAAAGGTGGGTGTAAGTCACCCAAACTAATCATTGAGAAAATAAAAGGCAAACTGCTGGGCCTTATAGGCTGCCGGGTTGAAAAACCCAATCTCCCCTTCTTTTTATAGACATACATGTGTGTAGGTGTATGTATGGGTATGTGTGTGTGTGCGTATGTATGTATGTATGTATGTATGTATATATGTGTATATATATATATATTTATATAGATGTGTGTGGGTATGCATGCATATGTATGTCTGAATATTCAAAGTCATCGTTTTTTAAATTTTATAAAAACATCGTAAAAATTTTTTTAAAAGAACTCATACATTTTGTACATCTGTTTGTATTTGTCTTTGTATCATCTATGTAAATTAGATCCATAGTGATCATAATAAAAATTTTACGACATTTAACGTTTTCTCGTCCTCCACTTCTATCTGGTAGGGAATTCTTTCTATGTCCTCGAATGTGGCAAAAAGCCACATTTCGAGTCCAAATCCCCACCATTTGCACACTTTTGTTTTCGCCATTGGTCCCAATTCCGGCCCTTTCCTTGGTTGCAGCCAACACTGTTGCAACCAACCACTCTGGTTTAATATCTGGTGTAACTCTGGGAATTCGTTTTTTCACACTTCTTCCTCTATAGCTTGGTAGCAATGCTATTTTCTAACTTCTTAATATGTTGGTTACATCTTCTATAGTGCCGAACCTCACCTCAACCGTACCGAACTTTCTTCCTCTGTTGATGTACGTGGCTTCATTGACGATTTCACCCAGGCACTCCTCGATTTCCTCTTCCGTCACCATTTCAATTTTACCGGTTTCTACAGCCTGTGTACGATACACTACTGTTCTCAGAATTTTATTTTCTTTAGTCTCTTTTGGGGAACACAATTTGTACGAGTCTCCCTCAACTTCTATCAAATTCCTGCTTCTAGTCACCTCCTCCATATCCAACTTGATTAACTTGGTTTCCAGCGGCACTGGCCTCCTCAGCGCAGTGGCCTTGGCGTAGCTCTCCATACTGGAGACACTACCACTTGCCATAGCTGGAGAAAATGCAGCAGCTCACGTGAAATGCAACCGTAATAATTCCACAAAAATCACAATTATTCACCGAGACAGTTTTCACAAAGTAACACAACAGTATTCACAATAATTCACAGAGCCGTTATACCACGAAGCAGTTCGACCGGCGTACTAACGTTTCTGCCAACTCGCCGCCTTGTGTGTTGAAACATAATGAGAGGGTTTAGTTATTTAAACTCATGTTTAACATTAGTGTGATTTACACGCGTCTTTATTAGAGATGGAAGTCAAGTCGACCGCTGTAATTCGACAACTACTTCAATAAGCACTTTTTGCTTGCTCGGAACACCATCACCATCATCCTATCATGACTGAGAAGTCAATTTTACGACCCGGAAATATGGCATTCCTCAAGATTAGTTATCTATTTTACCTTATCCCAGGATTTATGTATTACTCTTATCTGTATCTTTATACTCTCTTCCTACACTGCATACAATCACTGTTATCTCGTATTTGCTTCTGTCATTAGACTGCAGCGATACTGTGGCACCGCCATGAAGAATTTTAGTAGAACGAATCGACCCTAGAGTGTGATACTTATTCTATTGGACCTTTTTGCCGATCCGCTATGATATGGATGCGTAAATATACCAACACTGGTTGTCAAACAGTAGTGGTGGACAAGCACAGACACAAAATAACACACACAAACATAGACACATTCACGCCCGCATATACGACTAGCTTCATTCAGTTTCCATCTACCTAATTCACCCACGCTACAGTAGAAGACTGAACCCAGAAGCATGTAGTTGGGAAGCAAATTTCTCACTGCTCAGCCACGCCTGTTGTTTTCTTTTTCTTCTCTTGATATATGTATTAAGATTGTTCCCATTGACACCATCAATACTTATATTGTATTTCCATACTCCCTCACCCCTCCTGTTTCATTTGTACGTCTGCATACAATGATGTATTACGTGCACGTACGTATGCAAGTAAATGCGTGCACGCACTTATTTGCTTTGGATGGATGAACAAATCACATAACTTTAAATTCATATAATGATTTCGCACATAAACATAACGCAACGCATTCTAAAGATATCTAATCGAATTAATCGATCCCAGTGCCTGTTGATTGATTACCTGTAGTGAATTCAGTCGCTGTTGTTTATTTCAGTGATCTCTCAATGATAAAAAGTGAAGCAGACCTGGAAGAATTTGTGTAAAAGAACTCAAGCAAAAGCAGTTGAATACCGAAAATTAATTCTTCCGGTGAAGCAGTGTCAAATTGCCTTCCAATTCACTTTACTTCCTGGTTAACATGAAATCGTGTACAGATTGCTGTGAGGTTGGATGAAATCGATTTCCAGCTAATCCAAGGTGATAACTGGAAGGTAATTTTATTTGAACCCATACGATTTCAGATTATTCCCTCAAAACATTTATTTATTTATTTATCGCATTTTATCACCTCCACTGCCGCCATCGTCATAGTAGCAGTAGTATATAAAAAATCAGGTTCATGTTGGTTACTCTCACACCCGAGTAACGGAGACTAATATGAAATCAATTTCAGATTATCGAGAGGCAAATGGAAATATGCAGTGCTTGAAGACTTTAATCCCGAGATCATATCGATTCGGTCACTGCACGGTATTTGTTTAGCGTTTAATGAATATATATAAGTTGTCACACAGTATAGTTTGATTTTTATTTTTTCCAAAGCAATATTAATGTTTCCGCTTTCACTTACATGAAATAAATATCTATATATTTTAAATCTTTTGATACCAAGCCACCTGAGACCGCTTCTAGTTTTGTGTTATGCCGATGGATCCCAACCTTTTCACAGTGGTTCCCAACCCTTTTATTGAAAAGAAGCAAAAATATCACAAAAACTGTTACTCAGAGTTTCACGTTCCCGTTCGTCGGATAGTTTTGTTCAGAATTCTAAACAAAACTGACCGACAAACGGGAGCGTGAAACTCTGAGTAACAGCTTTTGTGATATTTTTGCTGCTTTTTAATAAAGTATATATATATTAATTATAATAATAAAGGGTAAAAATCGTTAATGATTTTTACCAAGTGCTCAGCGCGTAAATAAAAACCTCATAGGTAAATTTTACAAATAATATATAATTATATACATAATTATAACAAGGGCTTGGCTTGTGTCTCACCACGCACAAAATACACTATTACCACCATAAATTACCACTTGGTAAAAATCATTAACGATCTTTACCCTTTCATATTATAATTAATATTTGAAAAATTTACTCCTTGATTAATACTGTATTAAATGCAGACTTGATCGTAACACACTACACGTGGGTATAAGAGAAAGATGTGAATTCTACTTTTGCGGCATATTTCTGCGAGTGTGGACGGATATCAATTAAGCGAAGTCGCAGCTCGTTTACATATTCGTGAATACTCGTATATTTATGCTTTGGAATACCGACGCTGATGAGAGCAATAGGTAATTATTTTTATTACTTTAAGCTCGAAACACGATCCTCTATGGGTTAACCACAAGTTTTAATTCATTTTTTTTTTCTTTTGCTAGCCTATAATGTGGTGTGTTTTTTCTCAGAAAATTTATTATGCTGGTAATAGTGTCTTTTGACGTCTATTTTTCAGTGCGTAGTGAGGCACAGGCCAAGCCCTTTTTATAATTATGTATATAATTATAAATTATATATATATATATATATATATATATATATAGGTCCAGATGGAGTATATATAATCTGAACTTTCCCCCCCCCCCTTTTTTTAATTATTTTTTTTACGGAATCCCACGTTTTATGTTATGGAGATTCCGATTCTGAAAAAAATTTTCAAAAATCTCAAATTCAAAATTTCGATTACCCCCCCCCCCCCCCCCCCCCATTTCCTCATTTTAAAATATTTTCCGGAATTTCTTTTTATTTTTTTTGAAATGCGTAAAAAATACGGAGATTATGATTCTGAAAAAAAATTGTTTGAAAAATGTCACCCCCCCCCCCCCAAGCAGGCTATTTACATGCTAAAAATAACAGCCAAATCTCACAAAGGACAAAGATTTTTATGGAAAAGTCAAAGTTGTTCTTACAGAAAATATTTCACATTGTCTTCCATTTCGTGTTTGAGGCACCTATATCTACTGCGGCTTTATATACCGGAGTAGATAATGAAACTGCGATCCAGTGGAATGAGTTTTGTCGAGAAGTGTGTTCGGGGAAGATGCTTCGAGACAAAGCTCCATTCGGTGGTTACCGGGTACTATAGTACATACGGACAAATGGGCCAGCTATAGGAATCTACAAAAGCTGGGTTACATACACAAAACGGTTAACCACTCAACGAATTTCGTCGACCCTGAAACTGGCGCTTGTACGAATCACATTGAGGTCTATTGGTCCCGAATTAAAAGACGGCTGAAGTATGTGACTGGATCATCGGGCGACATGAAATGGTCCCGCGTTGATGAGTCAATGTATCGAGAAATGTATGGATTTGGTGCGAAGAAAAACTTTGAGAATTTCTATACATTTCTCGAACACATTGCGAAAGTTTATCCCCCTAAACTCCACCAGCACGGCTTCCCCGGACAAACTTCTCGACAAAACTCATATATTTCTGAAATTTAAAAAAAAAAAAAAAAAAAAAAAAAAACGCTCTAATTTCATATTTCTGCGGGAAATTACTCTGAAAGAAACCTCTGCTGAAAGGTGAGTAGATTGATTACACATTTCTTGGTTTATGTTATCGCAGTTTTGTGAGATTTGGCTGCTATTTCTAGCATGTAAATAGCCTGCTTGGGGGGGGGGGCATACATACATACATACATACATACATACATACAGTTCATGTCTATGAAAGAGATTGTATGAAAGTGTGTCGAATTGACTGCACATGTAATTTAAAGGTACGTGCATCCCTGTCACACAATGTGTCATGTTGTTTACACCTGAGAATCAACATTAAGAATAGACGCGTCAGTGCACCGCCCAGACGCACGTTATTTCAAAGAGAGAAAGAGAGAGAGAGTAATTCAGTTGATCGAACGTTAGACTCATCTTCGTCGGAATCGATGGCGATCCATTTCTATATTCTTTTAATTCAGGGTCTCTTTACGACATGCTCTCAGCTCTTGAGTCACCCTGTAACTACTGCCGATAATTAATGATAACATTATATATATAAACTCATGTTTTGAGTTCTGTTGTCTTGTTTGCATCGCTAACCCCCCCCCCCCCTCTCCTCTCTGCATAAATGTTTGAGTTTGCTTGCGCGTGCATTTGTTTATGTGTCACCAAAACTGAAGGAAGAGACACTCGACCAACAATCGAGTATTTATGATTCCGACTAGTTTTGAATTCTGCCGTATCACATATTGCCCCCCTCCCTCAGTTCAGTAGTAAATAAGTACGTGGATCTCTTGTAGAAATCCGACGTTTCTATGAATTTAGCTATAAATGAAAACCCATAACTTTGAATAATGCCAAATAAGAGATTCAATATGTATTCAATAGGAAAAAAAATATATATCTAAAACATTAGAATATTATTCGCAGTTATAATAGTAAAAATTAGTTGTATATAATTTTGTTTCTTAAGTACCACCAAAATGGATACATAACACGTGATTCGAGTTTACAGATTTTTCGAGAAAAATTTTAAGACCTAAATTCAAATCAAGGCAATGAAAGAGCGGAAGAGAGAGAAAGAGAGAGAGTTCAGACACAGTCAACGGTGCGAAAGAGAGTGACAGACATGTCTAGTATGGAGGCACTGAGCCAAAAGACAGCCAATGAATTTTTAAAATTTTCACTTGGTTGATATTGTCAAAATTAGGCTCTGCACACTACTATTTTCTGATTAGCTTAAAAATCTGATTGGATAAAATGTCTGAGTTAACCTGCAGTTTACCATCTTTAAAAAAAAAGTGAAAGTGAATTGTTATAAAAAATTTGAAAGTAAATTGCTATAGAAACAGGAAGTGACAACTAAAAAAAATAGATGGAACGTCTTCGTATAGTCCGAGTGAATGTAAAGCAACAGCCCCACCTCTTCCCGCCGGTTCTTCTTCTACGGCTCATTAATCATGCATTGCTCGCATGTAACTGTTGGCTATCATGCGTCAGCATTGAATTGCCTTCTCAGTAGTGTTCGCTGCTGGGTAGAGTACATTGGAATGGTGTAGCTCAACTGCTCTTTCTCTAATACTTAATACAACGTTAGACTATTCTATATATGTAGATGTGAACATGGTTTAATTAAGGAGTTCTTTATCTTCTTTTTGTGAAATTTTGGTATGTCACTATCGCAAATATCAGTTTCTATCAAAATTTACTAAAATTGTTTTTAAAGACAGTTTACTTAAACTATTTTACGACGGTAAACTGCATGTTGGTCAAATGCCTGATCGGCATGAGGACAATAAATCTAAAATGACCACATATGGGAAAAAAAAAACTTCTAGATAAAATACCATATATTACGATGATGGCACTAAAATACCATCTGCTTGAGGCAGCTACACATATTTATTGATATTTAGAAAGAGTTTTACGGATAACACTATCAAACCTGTCCTTTAATAAATTTGGGTTAACTAGATGTCAAAATGTCTCCTGTATGCAATTTATCAACTTGTTTCTTCTGTAACTTATAACCTAACTTTTCCATAACCTAATAAATCAAGAATGATTAATTGATACATATTTAAAGAAACTAAAAACAGAAGAGCCTTCATAACTATTCAGATTCATTAGCATGTAACTTCAGAAGCATATTCCCTTTTGCATTTCAAGATTCTTCTTCCTTACTTTCTCTCAGAAATTACATTAAGATTACAGTAGTAGTAGCTGTTGTTATTGTTGTTGTTGCTGCTGCTACTGCTGCTGTTGTTGTTTAGACCCCAGTCAACTGCGATCGAGCAAACTTCTGATTAAAACTATTTGCGAGCCACTGTCTGAGAACCACTGCAGCACTGTGTGATGCAATGGAGACTTAACTGTTATGGCTAGCAAATAAAACAGCTATGGTAGAGGCCGTTTTGTTGACTCTATTAGGAAAGTGACATAGAAATCTAAAAGGATTGCCCCGAGTGAAAAGTGCAAGGTAGTGGTTTCAGTTTGATGAATGATAGTTTTAAAACTTGCAACATGATAAAAAAAAATCTTATTACGTGTTTGAATGTCATTGGCATTCAAAGACATTCAGAAGCGTATCTTCTTATTTAACGTTAACTGGATTAAAATTTTGACACAAAGCTAGCAATTTTACGACGAGAGAGATGAGTCGATCACATCGACCACGTTTCTCTACTGGTAAGTATTTTATCGACTCCGAAACAATGACAGGCATATCGACCTCGGCAGAATTTGAACTCAGAACATAAAGAGCCGGAAATATTTTGCTTGGCATGCAGACGGTTCTGCTAGCTTCAAATTTTGGCTCACGGCAAACAGTTTTATGCGAGGTTTACTTTGCCTCTTGGGGGTCGATAAAATAAGTACCTCCAAATGTCAGAGCTTGTGCCAGTAGAAGAAATAATTACAATAGGAAACTATACCCTTCTACAAAGTTTGTGGCCTTGTGCCTATGTTACAAATCATTTTATACTCAGCCTTTAAGAGGGCAGCTAATAGCAGAATCGGTAGAACAACGGACCAAATGCCCGACAATATTTAATTAAAACCCTTTTATGTTCTGCGTCCAATATCCGCCGATGTCTATTTTACCTTTCATTCTTTGGGAGTTGATAAAATATACAGTAGTTCGGTCAGTTTATTGTAGCGAGGCTTAGATTTGAAACAGAGCTCAATAGTGACAAATAGGCCACAGCGATTCGGGTGGGGTGGGGTGGGGGGGGGGATCTCTGTGTAATTGTTAGCCAATGGTATTTCTGGTACGATCATTTGATCGTATGATTTCGAACGGAAACTTCTCTGTGTTTCCCCACAAAAAAAAAAGAAAAATTATTATAAAACATGGTTATTTATCGAGAAGCACACCACAATCAGTGCAGAGGTTCCAGAGAAGACAAACGAATAGGATTCTTGATCACTACACGACCTCAGGTTAAAAAGAATAATTTCGTCAACAATGAAAATAGTTTTATGCCTTTACCAACTCAAATATGTAGGTATCAAAATTTTTGCCAAACTCAATACACAACATAATTTATTAGTAGTAATCAGGGATGCAGCCTCCGGCAAGTACCTATTGGAATCTTTGTAAATATATTTGTAAATAAATGGTTTCATTGGAATCTTTGTAAATATATTTGTAAATAAATGGTTTCATTGGAATCTTTGTAAATA
This sequence comes from Octopus bimaculoides, assembly GCF_046866305.1. Lineage (NCBI taxonomy): Eukaryota > Metazoa > Mollusca > Cephalopoda > Octopoda > Octopodidae > Octopus > Octopus bimaculoides. Next base: position 49,314,645 of record NC_142929.1, on the reverse strand, counting down.
TATTTGTAAATAAATGGTTTCATTGAAATCTTCAAATGGACTTCGTTTTAATTCAGGAAACATGAAGCAACCAATCCAAATAACCAAAATATCCATAGCCCATCTATTCAAATTACATCAAATTATCATTTTCGCCTGAAATTTATATTTTTTACACACACACATGCAACACTTTCATATGTTTCAATTGTAACGAATGCATCACGTATATGACGACATGTGTCCTGTGGCTGGAAAAGTATTAAGAATTGTACTTTTCGGAAGAAACACGCAACCAACACTCGATTGTTTTTTTCTTTTTTATTCCGATTATTATTTGAAATTCCGTCGTATCACAGACGCTTTCATTCGACAGGAAATAAGTGTGTTTATTTTTTTTTTCACCAAAATTCGAAGTTTCTATAGATTTAACCATAAATAATGGGCCATAACTTCGGATGATGCCAAAGTAAGAATAAATTCGATATTGATTCATTATGAGGAGACATATTCACCCATTATTCAAGAGAAGATTTGTAGCAAAACTTGTTGCCAAACATGTTTCACCTTGTTAATTTTTGTTTTTATAAGTTGACAAACCACGTTTCCTGTATGTGGTTTATCAAGTTATTTTCTTCCGCAACATCTCATAGAAAATAATGTTTCTGTTATTCATGTACATGAATAACTTGCTTATAATATCTATTGTTGTTTCTTCTGCGTTACAATAAATAGAATTAGAAGTGCATTTAATGTATTTTAAAGTACTTTAAATGTAAATCTAGGGATGAATAATTAGCAGATATTTTGACATAAATGTCCAGACAAGCTGTAAAGTTACGACTAGGTAGATAAATACCAAGATGTTGGCACTCGTTGAAATGATAATCCAAAATGATAATCCTTTTTTTTTCTCCTGGTAACAACTTACAAAAGATATAATGAATTTATAACATAAAATATTCAAAGCTTTAACTATGATAGGTAATAAAATTTACAACGCTAAGTAGTCTGAATGAGTAGCCTTTAATTTCTCCAACCTCGAAACAATGTTATTTGCATTCATATTGTAATCTCAGTTTGTAAAACACTTATTTCAAGTGATTTTAGTTTGATTACTGGAATGAAGTAAATCTCATACTATTTTTATGCTATTTAGTGCTACAATCGGGAATGCTTGAGATTATACTCGTCTACAATAATTTAATCTAGTAAAGAATATGTTACGCTCCTAATCCTTGCATATTTTCTGTTCGAGTTAAATACGTTACAGAGAAATTCGATTCGTTGATAGAGAGTATTAAATGTTTGACGTAGGTGCGTTAAGAAGGCGCGAGCTGGCAGCAACGTTAGCACGCTGGACGAAATGCTTAGCGATATTTCATCTGTCGTTACGTTCTGAGTTCAAATCCCGCCGAGGTCGACTTTGCCTTTCATCCTTTCGGGGTCGATAAATTAAGTACCAGTTACGCACTGGGGTCGATGTAATCGACTTAATCTCTTTGTCTGTCCTTGTTTGTCCCCTCTATGTTTAGCCCCTTGTGGGCAATAAAGAAATAAGAAGCTTAATTCCCAACAATGTAGTCTCAGGTTCAGTACCACAGTGTGGCACCTTGGGTAACTGTCTTCTACTATAGCCTCGAGCGGACCAAAGCTTTGTGAGTAGATAGACGGAAACTGAAAGTAGCTCGTCGCACACATACGCACTTGTATGTGTATGTCTTTATCTCCATGAATCCACCACCAATTGAGAACCGGTGTTGGTGTGTTTTCGACCCCCATAACTTAGCGGTTCGGTGAAATAACCGATAGAATAAGTCCTGAGGTCGATTCGTTCGAATAAAATTCTACAAGGCGGTGTCCCAGCGTCGCCGCCCGCAGTCTAATTCACAAGCTTCACAAGATCTCAATTTTTCCCTCGTAACTTTGAAGAAAATATAATCCTTTTGAAATCACAAATTAGGCTTTTCCTCATGAACTTGGTTGCTATACATCTCTTTGAAGGGTTCGGGTCCTTACTTCTACCAGACACACACACACACACACTCACTCGGTTCATTTGACCCATGACATTGTTATGTCATTAGAAGTTTAGCTACACAAATTATATGACATGCAAGATGTGTGTGTCTCCCTCTCTCCACACAAAATTGAAACGTATTAATTAGTTTACCCGATAAAAATTCCGGCACGAAAAATTGCTAAAGGAAAGTGAAAACGGATCTTTTTTTAAAACGGGGGCCACATTTTTCATTAACGAAACACTTTGAAACTTGGAACACTGGTAGAATGTGTCATACAAAACATCTTTTTCTCTTAGTCTTCTTAAAAAAAAAAAGAAATCCATAAATTATTCCATGTTAAAATTGTCGTATTTCTGTAATTTCAACCAATCACTGACGTCCATTCAGCCGATATACATTAAGTGCCGATTACATAAACAAACGATTCTGAAACAATTAATCCTAACTCTAACCCTAACCCTAACCCTAGGGTTAGGGTTAGGGTTAAAGCAAATTTAAAATGAAAAAAGCAAATAAAACGAAGGTATGGAGATTAAATACGCTTTACATCGCTTAATCATCCAAAGGAGTAAATGTAAACAACTGAATACTTGTCAGTGATTGGTTGAAATTATCGAAATAAGACAATTTTTTACATGAAATAAATTCGAATACAAAAATATTTTTCTGTTCTATAACACAAAATAGATAAGTATACGAAGTTTGAAAGTCTTTCGGTACCAAAAACACTATGTAAAACATTAATGAAAAATGTGGCCCCCGTTTTAAAAAAGATCCGTGAAACTAATGAATTTTAAGAGGTATGTAAACATAATTTGCTTTAATATAATATTTTGTTTCACACACATACACACAGATGCTAACATGGTTTTTATAAGGATTTTGTATCATTCTTTCTCTAACGTGGTTCTGATAAGGATCTTGTATCATTCTTTCTCTCTCCTGTCCAGGCGTCGTTACCACTAATTTTCATAAAGATGCACTTGTAAAAATTTAACGAAATTTTAAATAAATTATCAGCCCCAGTTTTCGGCCCAAAAGTGTTTTGTAGCATATTAGGTCACCGTAATTCAGTCATCGAAAATAAGAAAAATATTTTCCAATAATTCCGATTTCCTACCCCCACCTCACTTTTTCCGAAGAAAAATAAAGGGTCTGCGGCACATTAGGCATCTGTAATGCATGCCGTTTAAAAGGTATTTATATACAATTCCATTAAGAGATATCCATTTTCCTCAAAGTTACGAGGGAAAAACTCGGATCTTGTGAATCTTGTAAATTTTCCGAAGTCCTTTCCACCCTACCTCCACGTTGCGTTCCGCGCATTTTTGTTTTCAGATTCGTGGGTGAGAAGTAGAAAGATATTCATTTTCCTCAAAATTACGAGGGAAAAACATCGGATGTCGTGAATTTTCCGAAGTCCTCTCCCCACCCCCTCAGAAAAGATTTTCCCCACAAATTTCTTTATAATCGTAATCTATATCGTTTGAAAGGTATCTATATAAAATTTCATTTAAAAAAAAAAGCCCATTTTCCTAAAAGTTATGAGGGGGGAAAAACCTCGGATCTTGTGAATTTTCCGAAGGCTTCTCCCCACCCCCGTTGCTTTCCGGGCGTTTTTGTTTTCATATTCATTTCCGACACCTTCTTTTACACCCGTTGCACTATATTTGTTTTTCTATTTCGTTTCCGGGTAATAATGTCAACATTAACCTAAAGTTTATTTTATGTCCCGGAAATTTTAAGCATTCGTCAAGACCAGAGCACAAAGTAAATGGAAATATTTCAGATAGCAGCCTACTCATCTATAAACATCGTTCCGTGAGCTTAAAGGGAGATTTTAAACTTCGTTTCGAGGTGTTTGAAAATATGTAGGTTCCTGACTAGATCACATGAATGAAACGAACGGACGTCAAATTATGATAATTACGATACTGTCGTTGTTGGGTGAGGTGCGGTAACGTCAAATTGATGTTGCTGTATTAACCGTTATGGGTTATATATAAGGCTGGCTAGGTACGACAAATTGTAAATACGCGAACGTTTAACATCAGATTCTATTGAATCATTTATCTTTTATTTGTTTCAGTCATTAGACTGCAGCCATGCTAGAGCACTGCCTTGAAGGGTTTTTAGTTGAACAAATCGACCTCAGGACTTATTTTTCCAAGCTTAGTACTTATTTTATCGGTTTTCTTTTGCCGAACCACTAAGTTACAGGGACGTAAACGCACCAACACCGGTTGTCAAGCGGTAGCGGGGGTCAAACTCACACAAATACACACACACACACGACGGGTTTCTTTCAGTTTCCATCGACCAAATCCACTCACAAGTCTTCGGTTGCGCTGAGGCTATGGCAGAAGACATTTGTACAAGATCCCATACAGTGGGACTGAACCTGGAACCATGTGATAAAGAAACAAGCTTTTTACCGCACAGCCACGTAATCATACTTCACTTGTAACGAGACTAGAATCCAGGGATCAACTTGAACGTATTTGCTCAGCCTTTAGTGATTATGAAGATGAGAGTACGCCGAAATGGTTGAAAGTTTCTTCCTTGATTTGCTTGGTGTGGGCTGAGACATGTCCTGCTTGAAATGCCACCGGCGCTCTGTCCTGGTCTGGATGATGACGAGATGTAGAGCATGGGAATACTTCAGCTGTTAACAACTGTCTTCGATGATTTAGGTGCTAAACTGCTTAACTAGGGAGTAAAAGGCGTGAATCTCAAAAACATTCGAGATACGTCGCTGCTATCTCTGTCGGTCGAGAGATCATCATCGGTCGAAGATCGAAATTACGTGATCTGGCGGTCTCAGCGCAGAAAACGGCAGTGATTTATCTCCCCGCCAGCGACATGAACGAGTGCATTCTGCATCAAATGCAACACTATAGTCTGTTGTAACAGGTCATCCACATTTAAATGGGGATAAATAGTGGTTTCACATTTTGGCACAAGACCAGCAATTTTGTTGAAGGGATAAGTCTATTACCTTGACCCCCAGTGTTCAACTGGTACTTATTTTATCGACCCCGAAAGGATGAAAGGCAAAGTCGACCTCGGAGGAATTTGAACTCAGAACATGAAGACGGTGGAATTCGTTGTCGTCCTAATATTAATGTTAAGGCGGCGAGCTGGCAGAATTGTTAGCACGCCAGGCAAAATGCTTAGTGACATTTCGTCCGTCTTCATGTTCTGAATTCAAATTTCGCTGAGATCAACTTAACCTTCCTTTTATCTCTTCGGGGTCGATTAAATAAGTACCAGTTGAACACTGGGATCCATGTAATCGATTTATCTCCACCACAAGAATTGTTGGCATTATACCAAAATATGAAACCAATATTAATGTTATGGTTTTCCATGGCATCAAGTTATAGTGAATACTTGTACACGTCATCAGAAAGTTCCAAACATTCACAAATAAATACTTCAGAAATATCCTTAAATTTAGATATGCAGATATTGAGCAACTGAGACATTTGGACCCAAGTGAATCGGCACTAACCCATCGATAGTTACCCTTATAAAAATTATATTTAAAAAAAAAATAGAGAACTTACTGATTAACTTACTTAGCAATCTCAAAATTTAGGAGAGTAACTTTAAAAGTGGATCTTTGCTTTGTAACCTATCTGACCTTATTTTCCTTTCGTAAAATCAATTATCAATTTTTATCAGCAATAAAGTACGATGTAATGTTTCAGTTAATAAATATTTGGCATTGTTAGAAAATAGAGATAACTTTTTTTGTTTGGAATATTCATTGTATTGTTGTCAATATTATATATTTTCGACTCTACTTAAGGTAAATCATATTCATTTGTTTTCTAACAACGACCAATGTTAATATTTGAAACACTCGTATATCATACTTTATCGCTAATAAACATAGATTATTTAATTACTTTTCGAACACTATACATCATTTGTGTAACTTAATATAGACTATCATTGATAATATACCAATTTTATAGATATTCACAGCGAGTAAACCCTATTTTGAATTTATTCCAATGAACTCTGAGATTACCACACTATCTAACAAAGTGTGATTGGAATTTCGATGAAGGCTTTAAACTTTAGGTCCCCTAAATTAGAGTGACATTAGACAATGAGATCTGACTGTTATTTCTAGCGTCGGAGGTCAACAGTTGTACATAGAAGATCTGTTAAAATCTTGTACAAACAAACGTTCATTCTTTTCGTACAGAAGAAAAAGACAAATACTGTTGTTACTACGTACGACAAACGTTGAGAGAGTTTGGATGTTATTGTTCTTGGAATAATTGTAATATTATTCAAAAAGTTAGCTGCCAGACTTTGTTGGGTTTTTTTTGTGTTTTTTTTTTTTTTTTTTTTCCCTACTCTAGGCACAAGGCCCGAAATTTTGGGGGAGAGGGTCAGTCGATTAGATTGACTCCAGTACGCAACTGGTACTTAATTTATCGACCCCCGAAAGGATGAAATGCAAAGTTAACCTCGGCGAGATTTGAACTCAGAACATAAAGAGAGACGAAATACCGCTAAGCATGTCGCCAACTCGCCGCCTTTGCCAGTCTTTGTGTTGCTGTCGCCGGTAGTTCATTATGTTGGTTCAACAGCTGCCCGCGTCTCTACGCCGTCCGTCTCCCGTGTCGATTCTGCTGTTTCCCATACTCTGTCTGGTAGTCGAGATGTGTCGATTTTATATTGATTGATAGGCTCAGAAAGGAGTGTGCCAAAAGTTAAAATTGTCCCTTGAGCTTATTCCACGCGAAGTTGTGATTGGCTAGATTTTGCTGATCACGTGGGTAACATTCTTTTCACACGACGGCGTGATTGATAAAATTTTGTTGATCCGTATTATTCCAGCGAATCGCGACATCGGGCGATCGCTGAATATTCCCACTACACATCTCTATTCTAGGAATTAGTCCAAAATTTACCCGTTGTATTGTTATCATTCGATTAAAAAAAAAAAGCTTATATTTTGTGGACGATTAGCTGGAACATATAAATATCTTAATAAATAGATTTTTATAGAAAGATATGTGGATATACTGGGAAGCTACTCTCTGAGTTTTGTAACCAGCTGTTTTGCCTAACATGATACAATTCTATAGAGACTTGTTGATGTATCTGCAAATCTTTCATATAAATTATTTATTTGCTGTTTTGATTATAACTTAGCTTAATTGAATTATAGGTCAAGCAAACGAAAAATTTAGTACTACATCCAAACTGGTTGTAACTAATTAGTGTCTACTTAAATGAATTGCAGTACTGTGCAGGTTTGTCAAGAGATGATTTCATGCTCAACAACAAACAAACAAAAAACATGAACATGGGTATCTAGGATCTCTCTCTCTCTCTCATTTTCTCTCTCTATCTCCCGTCTATTTATCTATCTGTCTATCGATGTATCTATCTATTTATCTGTGGATCTCTCTCTCTCTCTCTCTTTCTAGCTCTTTTTTCCTTCCTCACCCTTGCACTTTCATTTGCACAATCTTTTTCTCTATCTCCCTCTTTTTTCTCACACTCTCTCTATCAATCTTTCGGTTTCTTTCTATCTATTTATCTCAAAAACGTGTGTAAAAGATGCTCAAACACAAAGTGCTACACCATCATTATATGTTTTTACATTTTCACTGTTCGGCCCAGAAACATCGTAATGTCAGCAAGTATAGACGAAGCTCGGATTTTGAACCTCTAACTGGACAACTAATCTGTCAGCTTGTCTTTAATTAGAATAACTAAATAAGTAGACAAGCGTGGCTGTGAGGTGAGAAGCTTACTTCCCAACCAAACGGTCTTACGTTCTGTCCTACTGTGCGGCACCTTGGGTAAATATTTTCCACATAAGCCCTGGGCCAACCAACGTTTTGTGAGTGGATTTGGCAGAGGGAAACTGTAAGAGGTCAATCGTGTATAGATAGATAGATAGGTATGCATGTATGTATGTAAGCCAAGGGAACAGCGTGCCTGCGTCTTGTGTGTGAATTGTTCCTTCGTCGAGCCTCGGTTTAATTTTTGATATATATATATATATATATATATATATATATATATATATATATATATATATATATATAAAAATGAATATTTTTTAATATTATTTATTATAATTGTTTTTCAGTTGAAGTGTTTTTAATGTGAAAGTCTTTACATGTCTATCTAACATATAAATCTTTGTGATTCCTATTAGCAAATGAAACACGTGTAATGGAGAATAAATAATACCAAAAGATTTCCATTTTCCTATTCTATTATGAATCAACTCTGCAAATAATTTTTCCATAATTCTCAATTTTAATAGGTATTTTGACTTACTATGGAGGTATATAGATATATTGATTGTAATATTGGAATAAGCAGATATGCTTCAAGAGGAAACAGCTGGGGTTTACCCCAAGTAACTTACATTGTGTGTGTGTGTCTTTGTGTTTGTCTCCCATCAATGCTTGACAACTGATGATGGTTCGTTTATATCCTCATAACTTAGCGGTTGGGTAATAAGAATCTGATAGAATAAGTAGCAAACTCGACTAAACTATTCAAGGTGGTGTTCCAGCATGGCCGCAGTCCAACGACTGAAACAAGTAAAAGATAAATAAAAAAAATCAATAAATAGATACCAGTGAGACATACGATATCGGTTTTCTTAGATACCGTTGGTTAAATAATATGGTGATTATCGATCTTGATTAAACTTCTTTTTCTGTGTCTTCCCTGTGTGAATTCTCTCAAAACATGAGACTTTAGAATTCACATTTCTCAAGACACACAAACTTATTTAAGTTTGTGAACTCTATCCAAATGATTAATCGGACTAGTTTCCACGTAATCTAATACGTTTCTTTTCTTTCCGTGTCTAAAATAGCATTGTACAATAATACAAGTCATGTCTGTTATGTCAGCCTTGATAGAGGCTTAACCAGTGTGGAACTTTGAGTAAGTATCATCTACTATAGTGTTGGGCTGACCAATGCCTTGTGCTTTGTGTGTGAATTTGAGGAAACTGAACGAAGGCCGTCGTGGGTGTATATGCATATGTGTGCATATATATATATATATATATATATATATATATATATATATACAATTTCAAAGTAAGGTGAAATAGTATGGTAAATACCGTACTAAATTCTGGTGCCTCAAATTAAGTACCATATTCAACTGAATAAATAAATATATATATATATAGGAGCAGGCGTGGCTGCGTAATAAGAAACTTACTTCCCAACCACATGGTTTCGGGTTCAGTTTAACTGCGTGGCACCTTGAGCAAGTGTCTTCTATTATTAACTCGGGTCGAGCAAAGCTTTGTGAGTGGATTTAGATGTGGGAAACTGAAAGAAGCTTGTTGTATATTATATACGTGCGTGTGTTTGTGTGTGTTTATGTCTGTTTCCCACCACTGCTTGACGGCCGGTGTTTGTGCTTTTTATGTGCCACCGGCACGGGTATCACACTACAATTTCCATTTGATTTTTATTTTGATGTTAATGTACTTGACTCAAGGTCTCCTCAATCACAGCAGGTCGCCCTACAATCCAAGGTACTTGAATGGGTTGGGGCTGGTTATGTGAAGCTGGTGTAGGATACGCCGTGAACTCACTTTATTTGTCGGGTCTTCGCAGTCACAACATATCTCCAGAGGTCACGGTCTTTCGTCATTGCCTCTGTGAGTCCCAACGTTTGAAGGTCATGCTTGACCACCTCATTCCATGGCTTCCTGAGTCTACCTCTACCCCGGACTCCTTCAACTGTTTGGGAGTGACACTTCTTCAAACATCTCTCCTCGTCCATCCGTAGTATACGACCATACTAGTGCAAACGTCTCTTTGCATGCCACATCCGATGCTTCTTATGTCCAACATTTCTCTCAGGGCGCTTACACTCTGTCGTGTGTACACTCTAACATTACACATCCAGCGGATCATGCTAGCCGTTTCTAGTCTTTGCACGTTTCAGCTTATTTGCTATTTTGGTGATTTTTCGGTGATTAAATCATAATATAAGAATGTATGCATCGCAAAAAGAATTCACTCGTTAGCTGCCAGACATTTAGCTACGAGACTAATCCCAATGCTTAATTAGAAGAACTGTTAAAAAAAGAAAAAGAAAATTACTATGAATATTTATCAAAATCAACGTGAATACTATGAGGTGGGGAGAATTTAACGCTAAACCAAAGAAATTGCGAGTTACGAATTAATGACTTTCTAAATGACCAGGCAACAAAATTAGCAGTTACGGTATTTTTGTACGCGTAATTTTATATCTTATATTAATATTTCAGCTAACGTTGCTGATATGTTATTTTCTATTTTTGCCTTTTATTTTTCTTTATGAAAATAAATTATGTTTAATATTAACTGAACATTGTTATTACTAATTACATTATAGTAGTCAATGTTGTTATATGTGTCTTAATTATATTTACTAAAAATGTCTAAGAGAAATTGCTCACTAATTCATAAAATTTTTGTGCAAGAAAGACACCCATAACTATTCGGCATTTGCCAAGCACATGAGAAATGGAACACTCAAATCTGATATAGGGAAGAGTATGATGTTCTCTGTTCTGTGGTATTCAAACATTAGATGTTATGTTCATTTTATATACATTAGTGTAATATTGAAAGTATTTTCACCAAAATGCTTGGTTACAGAACGTTTGCACATGAAAAGCTGCATGATAGTGGAAAACATGTTGGGAGTAGAAATTATGATTGTAAGATAAGAAAATAAAATCTATTACATGGAGAATATTTCGAGGTGAAATAAATATGTAATGATGCCGCTTCCTCCAAATTATGTTCACCATTTGTCAGACCGATTGAAGTCGGCATATATTACTAGTAAAAGAAAAACGGGTTTTATTTCTGGTAACTAGCACAGAAGCTATTTCATAATATTCAGACAAGAGAGAAACCCAACAATTTTGCCAATTGCATGGTACGCTGAGAGGCAGTTGGGCAGCAATCTTTTCCTATCATTTTCGTAGAATGTGTGAAATATTTATTTGATGAATGGTTAGTGAGTATCAAAGTAAGTTATCGATTTTTGATTAGTATAATACGTTATATGATTTTGGGTCTGGATTCCCCGTAGAGTCAGTTTAGCTAGCTTATCGCTATGTAGCAGTTAATATGTAAGAAAGCTATTGTTCACTTTCAATGACAGGCTATAGATGGATGACTGCTACTCCTGACAAAAATAGAAGCAAATGTATAATCTTAAATGTTTGTCTGCATCTTTTACTCTTTTATGAACCAGAAATCAAAACGTAATACTGTGTTTAACACGAAATCCGGTATCGCTCGCTCACAAGCTTTGCAAAGCCAGTTAACGATTAACAATCCGTTGACAACGTTCAGACGGTAAATGACTTTACTCGAACCAAAATAAAAATAATAGCCTACCTCAATCATACAAACTGCTCCACTTTTTAGCACTTTCTCTACCAACCAATAAACCAATATTTTTATGTATAAGTAGGGAAAAACTGTTATGAAAATTTTGCATCCAAGAACAAAGCATTCGATATTTTCCCTCTTTCAGGGTATAAATTATACTCAGTCTATCCTGATCCTGTCTTTATTGCATTCTCAATCTGAGCCACCAATTCGAAGAAAACTTTTACTTCGCAAACTTTGTAAAGTCAACGGGCGTGTTCATGTATTGACTCCAACTATACGCTTCTGGCAGTTTTTAATGAAATTAATCGAATTAGTTCGCATCTTAACGCGTAGCGCAATCTATTTTCTGTATTAGATAAACGCCTGCCCATAATTACTGAAATACACAACCATACCCTTTTCTAACAAACAGCACATTTTGACCCTGATAACTGCCACAATATCACCACTACTTCAAGCTTCCAATATTCGTCAGGTGAGAGGAATTATCCCTAAACCCCTCCATCGTCATCTGTTTCTTTGCCCCACTTTATTTCTCTCTACTCCCTCCCCCACTCTTTCCAGTACTTGATTTCTCTTTGCTTCAGTCTATTCTTCCTCTTAAACGCTCTCTGTACAACCTAATGTAGCTCCTTTTCTTTCCTGCTTTCTTGTATCACCTAACTGTCTGGAGGTTTTGTGTTCTTGTCCCATTCTGTATTATATATATACATATATGTGGAGGTGCAATGGCCCAGTGGTTAGGGCAGCGGACTCGCGGTCATAGGATCGCGGTTTCGATTCCCAGACCGGGCGTTGTGAGTGTTTATTGAGCGAAAACACCTTAAGCTCCACGAGGCTCCGGCAGGTGATGGTGGCGAACCCTGCTGTACTCTTTCACTACCACTTTCTCTCACTCTTACTTCCTGTTTCTGTTGTGCCTGTAATTCAAAAGGTCAGCCTTGTCACTCTGTGTCACGCTGAATATCCCCGAGAACTACGTTAAGGATACACATTTCTGTTTGTTTTCCTGTCTTGTTTTTTGTCCGCCACTACATTCCTCCATGGCAAGGTTTAATTTGTGTATACAAATTTAATTTGCGGTCCATGGGAAGAGCCGTTTTAACGATGCGTCCTACCCAGCTCTTCGAAACGCCGGTGTTAAAACGGGGGTAGCTGATGAAGGAGAATTTTCTCTATGTGGCTTGTGTGTTTTCTTGTCTACGTTTTGTTTGCAATGTCCTGTACCCAGATATGCACCTATACATACAGGTGGATGTCGGTATGCACATACCTGTACGTATATATGCATATACTCATTTACTATTTGTTTATATATATATATATATATATATATATATATATATATATATATATATTTATATACAATACAGAATGGGACAAGAACGCAAAACATCCAGACAGCTAGGTGATACAAGAAAGGGACAAAACATATCGATAGACGATACAAAGAAAACACGGACAGGTCATTTGGACTGTTCTTTCTTCCGTCGAGATCCAGATTATCCTTGCAATTTCGGCTAGTTATTCTCGATATTGCTCCAATATGGCCAGTCCCATTATATATATATATATATATATATATATATATATATATATACACACATACTAGCAGAGCAACCCGGCGTTGCCCGGGAATGAAATTGTTGCTTATATACTGGAAGGAAAAAGGCAAAATATGCTGTATAGAAATCTGAGGACATTCTGTAGATGGACTCTCAGATGAATGATGACTGGGCACCTCTCATGAATTGGAAATTTGAAGATGCGCCAAAAAGCCTCATTGGTACTTGGAAACTTTTACGAAAATTAAAATGTGGATTAAATGAAAAAAATGATTTGCGTGAATATCCTCACAAGAGTAATTGAAATAAATTGCGATTGTGGAACCCCTCACGCACGCACGCACACACACAAAGTATCACACATCAGATGAAATGGAAGTGTGTGTGTGTGACAGAGAGAGAGAGAGAGTGAGAGGTTTGTTGTCATGTATACGTACATGCATAAATATGCATACATCTTTGTGTGTGTGTGTGTATGAGAGAGAGAGAGAGTAAATACTACATACACACCGCTCTATCACTCTGTCTCACACACATACACACGCACCCATACATCCAAAAATGATGGATGCATATGACAACACACCCCTTGACTCACTCACACTGTCTCTTACAAACACACACATACATAAATGTATACAAACATATTTACAAAGACACACGTGTGTATGCGCGCGTGCGCGTGTGTGTGAGAGAGAGAGAGACAGACAGACAGAGCCAGAGAAGGGGTGTGTCGACAATTATACGTACATACATAAATAGTCATACATTTCTTGTACGTATGTGTGAGAGAGAGAGTCACTGAAACATCTCTCTCTCTGTCTCTCTCACACACACGTGCAGATATACACACAGAAAAGATGTATGCATATGTATTTATGTATGTACGTAGACAGCACAACACACCCCTTCACTCACACACATGTGCGTGTGTGACTCACTACGAATACATAGAGCTGAACACGGCGTGCCAAAAAAAAAAAAATAATAGAAAATTTATTTACGGAAATTAACGAAGTGTGCGAGTTCGGAACGAAATCAAACCTGGAGTGTGTGAATGAGAGAGAGAGAGCAATGCAAAGAATGAATGAGATGAACATGGAACGCCCAAAAATCGTATAAATAAAAGCACGTTAAAAACTATCTTGTACAGAATATTTAAATTTATGAACTTCGTAAATATGTGTTTCAGTAATTGATCGTAGTTGTTTACAGAAACCGAACATTAAAAGTAGAGAGTGAGAGACGTCGCCGTTTTTTCACGTCCGTACCGGAAGTTGACATCGAGAAACCTTTTTAAAGAAGTGAATCTTAAATATAAAGCAATATTATCTATCTCATAAAAAAAAAAACAAATGAAGAGCCTAAGATTTATCCGAGGTCAAATTATTCATGTATGACAAGTATGGAAGTAAATGGTGAAGCCGTTTTCACGTGATAAGCGATTACACACACATCTCTGTTTTATACATAGTATAGATATATAATCATATAATCATATATATATATATATATATATATATATATATAATTATATATATATATATGTATATAAGTGTATATAATTATATATATAATTACATATATGTATGTAAGTGTATATATATATATACATATGTATGTGTGTGTACACAATCTTTCATTTTTATGCACGTGCGGACAGAAACACACACACATAATGAAAATATCATTTAACCATCAGTATGCAATTTTATTTAACTAGAGGCAATCTAAGCAGCGTTGAGTTAAATGTAGATGTGTGCTATTTCATTTGACACGTTCGTTTATACTAAAACGTGAGAAGACCTTTACTATGGAAATTGTTTCGCGGTTACATTTTCACAACAAATGCATTTACATTTTCATTTACTAAGAATTTTTTAAGGCAACGCTTTTAGTTAACATTAAAATTCAGTGCAGCTTCCAAATATTAAACTGCTTGCCGGCACTCGAACTGAATAAAAACATTGTTTCTTCAATGGTTTGATTTTAAATTTCGTTTACTTTTCATATTTCTTCTCTTTATTCTGTCAGTTACCACATGTATTGTATATGCGCGTGCGTGCAATCGCATTATAGTCAGCATCATCTGTCAAGGCGGCGAGCTGGCAGAAACGTTAGCACACCGGGCAAAATGCATAGCCTTATTTCGTCTGCCGTTACGTTCTGAGTTCAAATTCCACCGAAGTCGACTTTGCCTTTCATACTTTCGGGGTCGATTAAATAAATACCAGTTACACACTGGGGTCGATCTAATCGACTTAATCCCTTTGTCTGTTCATGTTTGTCCCCTCTATGTTTAGCCCCTTGTTGGCAATAAAGAAAAAATAAACGTTAGCACGCCAGTCGAACTGCTTCGCGGTATAACGGCTCTGTGAATTATTGTGAATTATTGTGAATACGGTTGTGTTACTTTGTGACAACTGTCTCGGTAAATAATTGTGAAGTTTGTGGAATTATTACTGTCACGTTTCACGTGAGCTGCTGCATTTTTTCCCAGCTATGGCAAATAGTAGTGTCTCCAGTATGGAGAGCTACGCCAAGGCCACTGCGCTGAGGAAGCCAGTGCCGCTGGAAACCAAGTTAATCAAGTTGGATATGGAGGAGGTGACCAGAAGCAGGAATTTGATAGAAGTTGAGGGAGACTCATACAAATTGTGTCTCCCAAAAGAGACTAAAGAAGAAAAAAATCTGAGGACAGTTGTGTATCGTACACAGGCTGTCGAACCCTGTAAAATTGAAATGGTGACGGAAGAGGAAATCGAGGAGTGCCTGGGTGAAATTGTCAATGAAGCCACGTACATCAACAGAGGAAGAAAGTTCGGTACGGTTGAGGTGAAGTTCGCCACTATAAAAGAGGCAACCAAGCATGCAACCAACATTGTAAGAAGTGAAAAAATAGCATTACTACCAAGTTATAGAGGAAGAAGAAGTGGGAAAATATGTATTCCCAAAGTTACACAAGAAATTAAACCAGAGTGGTTGGTTGCAACAGTGCTGGCTGCAACCAAGGAGGAGCCGGAATTGGGACCAGTGGCGAAATCAAATGTGTGCAAATGGTGGGGATTTGGACTCGAAATGTGGCTTTTTGCCACATTCGAGGACATAGAAATAATTCCCTACCAGATAGAAGTGGAGGACGAGAGAACGTTAAATGTTGTAGTCGAGGGAAGAAAACCAAATTGCTACATATGCAGGGAAAGAGGTCATATGAAGACCAAATGCCCCCTATATGAGTTCACACAGCCACAGCAAGAGAAAGCACAAACAGAGGAAGAAAAAATTGTAGACCACACTGAGGAAATAAAAGAGAGACAGAAGTGTGAAACAGAGAAAACAAAGGAGAAGAACGAAAATGGAGCTACTAACCCTAAAAAGCGAAGGAAAAATAAGTCAAAGGAACGGTCAACAGAAAACAAAAAAAGAGATAAAAAAGCCAGAAACTAATAATGTACAAGAAGAGGAGGGCGGAACGGATAAAGATGTGAAATACAAGGGGCTTTTGATAAAGTACAAGAATTGCGAGCAGATGGAGAGAAAAGTCGAGAGGTTGGGAGAAATAATAAGAGTGAAAATGCCAGAGAAATGTGCTGAAAAATGCATTTTGATATGTGAGGAAAGATGCTGGGAGCGCATACAAGAACTTGGTGAAAATATATTAACGAAACGGGTATGGCTGGTGGAGACACCACCCCCGAGAACTGATTATTTGCAGTTGTTAAGGACGGATGTAACAATGATTAATGGAAGAAAGGTAACGCAAGTATTTGAATTTTTTGAGTTACAAAACCGTTAAAATGTTTACATGACGTTGAACGTAAAAGTGAAAAACTGGATAAATGTAACCACCCAACTTCGGGGATCGAGTGGACGTTTCGCCTCATTTTTTTCATTCTTGCATATTATCATTTTATTTTAATTACCCCGATTTTATGTTTGCGTTTTGTACTGCCTTTATGTTTTGTGATGTCTTAAAAATTCTTTGTATAGCCCTTTATGGGTAATAAAGAAATCGGTATTTCGCCTGTCTTTACGTTCTGAGTTCAAATTCCGCCGAAGTCGACTTTGCCTTTCATCCTTTCGGGATCGATAAATTAAGTACCAGTTGCGTACTGGAGTTGATCTAATCGACTGGCCCCCTCCCCTAAAATTTTGGGTCTTGTGCCTAGTGTAGGAAAAAAGAAAAAAAAGAATCGTTAGCATGCCGGGCAAAATGCTTAGTGGCATTTCGCCCCTCATTACATTGTGAGTTCAAATTTTGTCGGGGTTGACTTTGACTTTCATCCTTTGGGGATGGATATATACACATGCATACATTTTGTATACACACACACACACACACACACAAACACACACACAGAGGCCTACCTCGGCTTAAGTCGTTTCGATTTAAGTCGTTCTCGATTATACATCATATAGGAACAGGTGATTGAATGAGTAGATGAGCAAATGAGCAGATTGTCAGTAGGTGCTAGTTTGACAATCTGATCATTTGTTCATCAACTCATTCAATCACCTGCTCCTATATGATTATGTTTCCACACCACTGTTCTTGCAATTACCAACTCTTTATATTGGATGTGCTGTACTACTAATAAATATGTATGTATTCATCTAATACATTGTAATACATTGGAATAAATAGACATACAGGAATGCTTACTGGCTGATGCCTGTCCATTTTGCATCCTCTCCACTTTCTTATTTGCCGTATATATATATTGTTGTACTTGGGGATGGTCATGTTGCCAGTTTAGCCAATAAAAACACACGCACTGTATATTTGGTGTTAATTTTTTTTTTTTTTTTCAGCTTTATATTACATTAATCCTAATCTTAATCTTATTTCGGCCAGAGTTCTTTCGTCACACTTCTGTGACCTCATCAGTGGTCCTTTGTTTCCTTCTTCTTTCTTATGTGTGTCTCACCTTACTAACTATCAGCCATCTGTTTCAACACACGATTTCACATAAAAAATCTTGCAAAACAAATATATATATATATATATATATATATATATATATATATATATATATAAATTGTAAATGTAAAAATAAAAACAAAACACAAAGGATTCTGCGGTACACGTGTTTCAAGCTTTATAGTTGTTACATCAGTGTATAATTGACCGTATAAAGCGATCTTCAGCCGCAAATGTATTCTCTCCCAAGAATTATATCACATACATAGAAGTTAAAGGAGGAAGAAAGATGAGATATAAGAGGTGAGGTTCCGTTTGGTATTTTGTGTTGCAATATACCTCGTAGAATTCTTAATTTGATATATTTATACATAATTTCCTCGGTACTCCGGAATCCGTCCATACCTTGCCACAATTCAGTGTGTAGTGAACGCTAAGTAAACAATACTATTTTACAATTATCAAGTATTACCTCTAACATTTACTTTACCTACGTGATTCACGTTGTCCTTCTGATTGGTCTTCACCTACCCACGACAACTATATATATATATATATATATATATATATATATATATATATATATAAACAATATATGAGTATATGCATATATATGTACATGTATGTATATACGTTCATCCACATGTACATATAGATACATAACTGGGTACATGACGTGGCAAAAGAACAAGGACAAAAATGGTAAACATGTACTCACTTTCCACTTCACTGTGTTCCTATCATTTTTCTCGCTCCTCTTTAATTCTTTTGTCCCTCTGCCTCTCTCTCTCTTCTCTTCCCACGTGACCGGTGTTCTTTCTTTCTTGGCCGGCCGTTGTCCATGCAACATCGATATTCCTCCCTGTGCCTGTGAACTCTTGTATCCCTGTCGTAAGGCTTTATTTCCACACACGTCAGCTTAATTTGATTCATCCTTAGTCGAAAGACACCTGTTGTTATGTCCTGTTATTTTTATTGTATTTGTGTAAAATTGTCCGTTTTTTTCCGTCCTTGTTTTTGAATACATTCGCTGCTTTCTTCAAAGGAATCTAATGCTCTTAGCTTAGTTTTTCCTTGGGGGTGGCCAGATTGGAGCAGTCTCGAGTATAATCAGCCGAAATTGCGAAGATAATCTGGTACTCGACTGAGGAAAAAAAAACTTCGAATGACCCGTCCTTGTTTCCATTGTATCGTCTATCTGGATGTTTTTTGTCCCATTTTTGTATCACCTAACTGTCTGGATGTTTTGCTTTCTTGTCCCATTCTGTATTTTATGTGTGTGTATATACATATATATATTTATATATATATATATATATATATATATATATATATATATGGTCTCAGCCTCAAGCCTGAAGCATATAAAAGAATATATGTATATTCATCTCCTCACTCGTGAATGATTCAGTCATTAATTATTGCATCCCCACACTTATTACTCAGTATCCAACATCTATGCAAATGTCACAATTCACCAAATTCTATCATCATCTAAATAATTTATTGAATGTGGTCTTATTTCTAATTTCCAGTTGGAATTCTCTGATCAACTGGATAGCTTTCAATGATATTAGAATGCTCAAAGTTACATATTTCTATCAATAATTACACCACCGGTCTGTTTCTCCTTAAGAACTTACACTTAAATGAGACACTTTAACTACGTGACGACGTGGGAGGACTCTATTTGGTTACTGAGCTTGCTAGCAACTACGTCAGCTTCAAAACGATGTTAGATAATTTAGTCGTAGGCATTTCACAAAAGACGTGATGGTTGAGGCTGGAATAGCGTTGGTTATAAATGTGTTCCATCCTTTTCGACCAATAGTTAAAACAATATTTAATCCAAATAAGGAAGCTAGCTGACAGAATCGTTTGTACGCCGGACAAAATGTTTAGTAACATTTCATCCGTATTTATGTTCATCACTGTTCAAATTCCGCCGGGTCTACTTTATCTTTCATCCTTTCGGGGTCGATAAAATAAGTACCAGTTAAGCACTAGGGTCGATGTGGTCGGTCTAGCACCCCTCCCTCTCCCCCGAATTTGTTGGCCTTATGCCAAAATTTGAAACCAATGTCTGATTTGAATATTTGGTTTCAAAAAGCGAGGCAGCAAAATGGTAGTCTCTGGGACGTCTTTTGGTATTTGTTCCGGGTCTCTCCGCTCTGATTTCAAATTACGTCAAGGACAACTTTCGAGTGCATTAAAACAATATTACAAATCCTGGACAGTGGGTTGGTTGAAATAAACTAGATGTTTTACTGCACCAGTCTCCTCTCCGCTCTCAGCATTTGGACAACAACGCTTGCGACAACCCTGGTGCCAATCTTTATCATCCTTGCTTTTCCCTTAGAAAACACTGGTGGCTTGGAAAAATAAGGCTTGCGTCATGAGCAACGGCTAGTTTTCCATAAAACTCTTGATCAGGCCTGCACTGTGAAGCAAGTACAAGCACGTAATCGACCAAAACTAATGGGCGGAGGCTTTAGTTGAAATAGTGGAAAATGTTTTATGCCGTGATGAAGAATTTTAACACTTTGAACGTTTTTCAAAGAGAGTGAGTGAGTGAGAGAGAGAGAGAGAAAGAGAGGGATGATTTTAACATTACAACGTAAATCACATACAGTAGAAGTCCTAACACAACAATGCAAATCACAAAGAGTACAGGTCCTATGCTTGGACTATTATTGACTACTATTCTATTACTTTACCTATGTTCGCGACGAAGACCATGTAGTTAATCTTAAGGACGATTTGCACAATGACTTTGTTTAGAGTGAAGAGGAGTTGCGCACCGTCTACTTTACTTTCTCTCTCTTCCGTGACTATCTTCAATCCAGTGACAAATCCATATCAAGATGATTGGGGACAGAAACGAATGCAGTCGATGACCAACTTGTCTATCGGATAACCCTTTTGAAAATATCATGCATAAAAAAAAAACTTGTCTTTTACTTTCTAAAAAGTAAATGATTTGAACCTGAATATATTTTGATACTCTAAAAAACTTCAGTGTATTCAACTATTGGATACTGACCAGCCTAATATCTTCTGCCATCACTGGTATCATAAACCTATCTACTTCATTAATAAACGTTCATTTATTTTAAAATGTTCGAACTCAGATTCTCGTGTCGTGTCTTCTCTTCGCCTCTTCAACTGTCATAATCGACTCAGCACTTCAAAACAACACAACCACTTGAACTTGTTCACTATGTACTTGCTTAGATGTCTTCAACTACTTGTACCGCAGTTTTCTCCATGCAGTCCGTCCTTGTCAGAACCACTCGGTTCTCAAACATTATTCCTTCTACGTGTTTCTGCAGTTCGCCAACCACAAGCTCTTTAAACAACATAATTGCATTAATTTCCTGTAACCTTCTGATCTGAGAAACCTGTCATTGACTGTCTATGGATGAAACGTTTTTAGATTATATTCATCAGAGAAGAAAAATAAAAAAAAAAGAATATAGGATTTTTGAAGTGGATGTCTTTTGTTTCGTTGACGAATTTTTGTGTCTATCAGTGCAATGTGTCGTGTGTGTGTCCGTCCAATGGACACCAGCGAAGAATATAAACATTGGCGAAAGAACGAGAAAACTGTGCTTTGGAAACGAAATCTCTTGAAGTAGGTTTTTATTTTCTTTATTTTTTTTCTGTATTGTGTTATTGACACTTCTTTCTCATCCTTGCCGTTAGAAAACCTGTGACTAATAACTGTTGTTCACAAAATGAAATAAATGTCTTTTAAACTACCTCTCTATGCTATCATGTCGTTAGGCTGTTATTAATGAGTACAATGTTGATAATGCCATTTCTTTCATTATTAATGTAGCATAATAGATACAGCTTGTTGCATTGTTACTCTAAAAAATCTATCCCTAGCAATGGTTATATATATTAAATAGAGCTTTTTATAGCAAAAATGTATAGACGATAAGCTTTCTCTTTGTTAATATCATAGCTCAACTAAACAGTTTAAATAACTACCCATGGATATCATTTTCGTCGTGTAGAATATTTCTCCGTGGAACTGCTCTGAGATTTGTTCGTCGAAAAGGTCTAATTCCTGAAACTAATTTTAACATGTTATAATCCCTCCAGCCTTTAAGAAACAAACTAAAGAATCATGTAGTCATTCATTGATGCCATGCTTGTAAATAGAAAACCGTTAACCTTGTTATCGTTCCTTTGAAAAGACGTGAATTTTTTTCTCTCTACATTTTGTCCTTTTCACAATTTCTCCGTGTCACTGATAAGGCGAAAATGTATTTCTTACGTCGACATAAGGTCATACATTTAAGGAGAATACAAAAGGAGGAGGGATGTTAAAAGTACTTTTCTTTTGTCATTGAAACAAATTTCATGAAGCGACGAATCACAAACGTTATCTGAAGTGTTGATATCAATGTTAATACTGTAAATGGATTGGAAGGTATTGATTATTTTTTTCCTTATTCGAGGGTTGTTTCATATATATTTCTTAGCCTAATGCAATCGTCTTTATTTATAAAGAACGCCGAAGAGTCTGCGACCTAGTTTTCATTTCTGTGTAAGACTTTCAATTACAAACGTACACTTGAAGGCATAAATGTCAAATAATTTCGGCTCCTTCTCCTCGTAAATCTGACTCTTTGTTTTTACACAAGAAATCAGTGTTATTCATCCAGTTAATTTGATCATGATAGATGAATATTTTTCATAATTTAAAAAGTAAAACTTTCGTTATCCGGAAGAATAATGATAGAAAGAACATTAGTATTGAACTGTTGTTTTTGGTCTATAGCCCACTCTTGATATGTTGTCAGACTCAAGTTTCAAAACATCATTTCTTGTTAAATTATATTCCACTATCACGTAAAAAGTGCTCTAAGGTGAAGTTGCTTCATAGCTGCATAAATATATGTGTCGCTAGTGTGGACTTTCAAATCATAGACAAGGATGTTACTAACTTTATATATTCCTAACTTTATATATTCTTAACTTTTATATATTCTTAACTCTATATATTCTTAGGAATAACAGTTTAATGATTTATGTGTTTTTATTTGCAATATGGTGTCGAAATTTTCGTCGCTCGAAACTGTGACCTGTTCACTAAGAAAGAAAATTGCGGCAGCAATATTTTTTCTTTTTTTTCCTGTTAATGAAAAACTACATGTAGTCGTATTATCTGGTGTTCAAATTTTACGAATATTCGGTTTTATATGTAAATAAGTAACCAGTTATAAAAATTAATTTTAAAAAGCGCAAACCTAGCAGTGTTGAAGGGGTGAAGGTTAGTCGATTACATTGATCCAGTACTTGACGTTCTTTATTTTACTAACCCTCAAAGGGACGAAAGGCAAACATGACTTCGACGGTGTTTGAACTCAGTGCAAAACCGCAACAGATACCAAAGGTATTTTTTCCAACGCTATAACGATTCTGACAATCCACTACCCTCCTTGTATAAAGGTAGTAGATTAATAATGTTAACTAGCATCAATTACCTGAGATTCCAGAATGCACTGCAAACAAGATTGTAAATCTCCTTCCTGTAATCCAGAGGTTGCTGGAACACAGAGAAAATGTCTTGCTCTTTAACCCCAGGTCAAATGCGATCCAGAATATCTATAATCAAAAATAATTTAGCTATGACTGTCCTGTTCTTCTGTCAAGCATTGCTTACCAAGGACTACTTTATCCAATAGATCTTTTTCTTTCAAACTGGTTTGGTGTAATCTGAGGAGAAATTTGTTTTCCACTAGTTACAGATTGAAAGTGCTCGTAAAGGCTCTCGGAGATTCGAGAACTTTTGTTGTTGAAGTTTAGTCTCGTGACACAGTATTATGTCTGTCTGAACCCTAATTCAACAGATCTATTAAGGCACGAAAAGAAAATTGACTCTCCCCAGACACAACAGAATATACTTCAACACACGAAATCACATAAAAAATCTTGCAAACCAAATCCCAAAACGAAATATTATGCATGGAAATATATTAAAAGAATCTAAGGTAGCGGTATTTTAATTGTTTTGAAGCCCTGTAAAAGAACTCGGAAGGTTGGCTCTCCAGCCAGGCCTTTCGCGACACCCCTCAAGTCAGGAATTTTTCAGTTTCTCCTCGTATTTATTGATTAAGTTTAACAATGAGCAAAGGACGAAAATTCATTTGATCATCAGAATCCATGCGTAAGCTGAGCATTTTGAGACAAGGAAGAAGGCAGAACGAACTTTCGAATACAAAATATAAACAGAACGACTCCAGCTGGAGTTGAATAATCTAGAGTTCTTCTCGAATGATTCAGAAAGTAAATCCTATAAAGATAGTCAACTTCAACAGCTTCAAACGGTTATGTGTTACACATAAAGAATAGTCTATATACAGATACACGTAACATTGGTAATAAATACAAATGAATAAATTAGCGGGACAGAAATACGTGTGTGTATGTGCGTAAAATTTCCATGACGGGCAGACGAAATTAAGAAATGAAAAAGTTAAAAACTTTTCTGGCATGGTATACTCCGTTTAATGTCGTTATTTCAGCCTTTGGTTAGCGTGTATTTATGTGCATAATTGTGTGAATGTGTGCGAATGTGATTGTGTTTGTGTGCGTTTCTGCAAGTATGCGTGCTGGTTTGCGTGCTTGATTGAAAATAGATTTTCTTTGCAGCGTAAATATCGGAGACTTCAAATGAAGTTGGAAAACACTCAAATTCTATTGTTACGTCATAATAACTAATGATGTAATTTCATATATATGTATATATATATGCATACAGGCTTGCATCAGTGTGTGTATGTATTAGTATTCGTGAGGATGTGATATTTTTCTCTCCTACCGTCGTTCATTTCTTTTGTCTCCTTTCTTCCGACTTTAAACGGTTGTGTTATTCACAGAGGAAAGTATATATACGTTTGCGTATGTATATATATATAACAAATAATGAGTATATGCATATATACGTACAGGTATGTGCATACCTACGTCTACCTGTATATATAGGTGCATATCTGGGTACAGGACATTGCAAACAAAACGTAGACAAAAAATAATAATAATAACCAGAGTACAGAAAACACACTGGCCACATAGAGAACATTTTCCTTATATAGCGCAGGCGTGCTAAGAAGCTTGCTTCTGAACAACATGGAAAAGAGGTGGTGGGGGAACGGACATACGCGCGCGCGCACACACACGCCTCTCTTTGTCTCTGTTGTCTCACTGTTTTAATATGTTCATAGGTGTACGTATGCATGTATGGTGTGTGTAAGTGAATGTAGCAATTGACTCACTCCATTGGCATCTTTATCTCGTGCGTGTGTATGCATGCTCTGGATTTTGGCCTTCAATTTATAAGCATCTCCCTCATCAATACTGGGGCGATGAAGTTGGCTTCTTTTTTTAGACAGCTCATTCTAATTAATTTAGTACCACCTCCGAACACGCAAACATTTGACATTTCCAACATTTTTGGTACTGTTACTTTTGTTCATTTTTAGTCCCATGATCAAAAGCATTCCAGCCGATCTTGTTCCGCCTTTTAACCAGATACAGTATATGTGTCTCTAGATCTACATTAAAATTACGTTTTTTTTTTGTTTTTGCTTTTTTAAGAAAGGTTCATACACGATAAGGAGAGTAACATGGTTGCTTTATCTAGAGGATCGAGCGACAATGTAAAGACTCCATCATGGACTCATACTACTTCTTTCATAAGAACAAAATAAAGTAAACAATAGTAATATTTGAAAGGGATTTGGCCGCTAGAAATAGCAGTCAAATGTCCCTTCAATCATCGTCTTAAAAATAATTTCATCTTGAGTAATGAATGTTGTCCTTAAAACAATGTGTCTGAATAAATGACGGGGGGATTATCCCTAAAGCGTCTTTGATCATACGTCTGCTGAATTGAAGTCAGGCCGACCCATTTCATTTCTACTATAAGTACAAGGCCAGAAATTTTGTGGGAAAGGGGCTAGTTGATTACATCGAGCCCAGTGCTCAACTGTAACTTAATTCTACTGAACCCGAAAAGATGAAAGGCAAAGACAACAGAATTTGAACTCAGAGCATAAAGACGGACGGAATACCGATAAGCATTTTATCCGGCGAGCTAACGATTTTGCCAGCTTGCTACCTTCAGTGAACTTATGCTATCAAATATAGTTTCAAAATTCTGTCACAGGGCCAGCAGTTTCTGCGGGAGAAGGGAAAAGTTGATAACATCGACTCCAGTACTTGACTGGTAATTATCTAACCGACCCCTAAAGGTCAAAAATCAAAGTTAACCTCTGCGGAATTTGAACTCGGAGCATAAAGACGGACAAAATGCCATTAAGCATTGTGAACGTGATAGTGAGCATGGCAGAAGGCCACTTGTCCTGGCATGCAACCGCTTCTGGAGGAAATCAATTGTATTCAGGTTCTGGAGAGGGTTGAGCATAGCCAGGTTTAAATGCCCGAGTTACATCGTATGCTGCAACTTCGTCTCTACTATTTCATCAGGAAATGAGGAATGAAGGCAAGGCAACATAGAATACCTAATGTCTTTCGTTCAGCCTCTGAGCGCTCCGAGTTCAAATTCCGCCGAAGTCATCTTTACATGTCAACCTTTCGTGCTCGAGACTGACGGAGAATCTAACACAAAGGTTTGTTTATGAGAAAATTGGTCAGCTAATTCTAGCTAATCGAGGAACGGAACCAAATGGAATGCTCCTTCGTGGTTCCTGAAACAAGTTGTGATAACAGTTGTTTAACCCAAGGTCCGACATGATGCAGCAAAAACGTGATTAGATGCGTTCGGCTGTAGTGAATCTCAGACTACATTATACCACTATCTCTCACTCCTCATTTTTAAGAGTTTAGAGTAGGTATGGGCAACCTTTTTCGAGAAACGTGTTGCGTGAGACATTACTCTTCAACAGGCGGACTGCATTACTAAAAAAAAAAAAAGAGTTAATAAATTTCAAGTTAATTTTTCGTTAGGCGTGCCATTCAGAAAGTCCTGCAGGTCGCAGTTTGTTCTTGACTGCTTCAACATACGTTTTTTTTTTGGGGGGGGGGGAGATTTAATTGCATGTCGAGCGAAGAGTAATAGTGCAACATTCCATTAGTTTGTTAACGTTTGAGATCTATGGCTTGCTGTAAATTTGGAATAAAATACTAAAGAGTCAAGCGAACACGTACAAAACTTCTCTGGAGAGTGGTGAAATAAACTATAAACACGAACAACAGACATCAACAGAGCCAGATGATTTAAAACAATACTAAATGGATATTGTTCTGAATCTTACTCCATGACCACCAGCCACCATTCTACCTCCCTCCCCCACTCCTTGGGAATAAGCAATCATTAAAGCAGAGAACAGGCTTTATGCTAGTAATATTGGAACATGATTAAAAATCGCTAAAGTTGCGTATTACCTACGAACTGCGTGGTTGAGTTTAACCGGACAATGGTTCAGAACGTAAAATATTCGAACAAATATTCATTTGAAATTTTGGCACAAGGCCAGTAATTTTGTGGCAGTGATTAAGTCGATTACATCAACCCCAGTGCATAAGTGATACTTATTTTGAGTCCCAAAGGGATCGAAAGCAAAGTCGACCTCTGAGGCATTTGAACTCAGAACGTAAAGTCGATAGAATGCCACTAGGTATTTTTCCGGTGCGGTAACGATTCAGCCAAGTCGGAACAAATATTGCAAGGTATCATGTGCAAATCTGCCAATTAACCGTTGGCATTGACAGTATATTTCTTCAATTAATTACACTTTTTTTTGTAAATCGATATAGATTTTTTTTTTATTTAGCAGTATATTTTTACAGGAAGAAAAGGAAAGTATAAAACATTAAAAGTATGATAGACGAGATGATCGATAATAGACAAAAAAAATTACTTCAACAAGGAAACAAAGAAAAATTAAAGGGATGGAGTTAAACTGCAAAGATGGTCGAGGAACGACTAACAGGTTGTACTCCCCAGTACAAATGAGGTGCTCAGCCATGCCTCCCAAACATAACTGCAAAGGTATTGCCGCAAAGAATAGTCAGCAACACTCGCTGCAACAGGCACTCCACTTTGAGTGGCTCATTTCTCAGAGAGACCACTGTTATCCTGATTTTTGCAGAGGAAATCAGCAGTGCGGGCTTTGAGAACACATGAGGTTTCAACGGCACAGAGAGCAGCTGTCAAATTTGGTGTATTGTTGTAATTTTTCACACTGAATATGATTTTGTTCCAGAAAAATTTTAGAGAGATGTTCACTAAAAATGTGTTACTAATTGATTAACTCCAGGTCATCTACTTGTCAGGCTGACCCTAAACACCAACCTAACCCTGTCTGTTTTGTAATGTTTCGCAAAATATTTCATTGAGGATTTTGTTACTTTTTAAAACATTTACATGTCGCTTTGTTTAATAAAAATTTGTCAACCTAATTCGTTTATACTAACCTCACGCCTCGAAAGTCTGGATAACATCAGCCACAACTCTGCCTCATAATGAACTGTATATTTTCGTTTAAGCTAGCTTCATTCTTATTAGCTTACAACGGCTTCCGACAGAATTGTTCATACAAATGTAAATTATAATACTTTACTTGATTCACATACATACCCGTTACATCTCTTGCTTCTTGTTAGCACTCGTTCTGACTTTAATAAAGTTAGAATGTTTTGTTTAAACTGCCTTCTGACATTCATAACGTTTTTCATACTTCAAAATTAGTGACCACACACAAGGCCGGCCTTAAGCCAATTGAACCGATTGCTCCCAACCGGGCACCGTGCCCAAGTGGGCCCCGCACATTTCATGAAGGTGGCCTCCCCCATTCCGTTTTCTATAGAAAAAAAGTCATTTTCGGAATATTAAGAAAAAATCAAGGAAAAAAAATATTTCCTGCCGAAATCAAGTTTGGTGTTAAAGTATAATAATACCAAATTTTTCTATCGA
Source organism: Octopus bimaculoides (assembly GCF_046866305.1). NCBI lineage: Eukaryota > Metazoa > Mollusca > Cephalopoda > Octopoda > Octopodidae > Octopus > Octopus bimaculoides. The sequence continues at coordinate 49,285,789 of NC_142929.1, read as the reverse complement.
TCAATAGGGAAGTTATGGATATTAAGTACAGTATACAATGTTTTTTATCAGTTTTGCAATGAATGTCAGCTTTATCATATATATATATATATATATATATATATTAGGTTTTTGTAGACATGAGTAAAAGACTAAGAGATATCGGCAGAACATATTTAGGTGACAGTAAGAAGAGGGCTGTGGCCAAGGCAAAGAAGGCTGAATCTTAAAAGGAGAAAGGTGCATTAGATAAACTGTTTGATATGGATGGATACATGTTTTGAGGAAATGGAGGCACTAAAGCCAATTCCGTCATGAAAGATTAAAATCCCCAAGAAAATGCTTCAATTCCTTGCTTGCAACAGCAGGTCTGCCGCATTTCCAAATTTTTTTATTAAACGCTCTCCGGATTTTCTTGGCAATCCCAGTGACTGTGGCATCTGGAGAAAGAACTTTTTCCAATCTGAAACTGATCAAAACTTACTTGAAATCATCAATTCAGCAAGAACGTTTGAACAGTTCGGCAATTATGTCCATTGAATGTGAAATTAGCAGGAGTTTGGATATAGATAAAATTCTAAAAGACTTTGCAGAGAGAAAAGCAAGAAAAGTAATCTTATAATAAAAAGTAATATGACTCTTTTATAGTTTACGAATTTTAGGTGATTTTTAGAAGTTAAAAATATAGTTTCAAACGATGCATTTAGATTTTTTTTTTTTTTTTCCCTGCACAAAAATAAATATTTTTAATAAATCTCTTCATCGTCACTAAAACAAGTAGTTATGTGACTGTGTCCTTTACAGAGTTGATATACAAATTTTGTTTTTACTTGTAGGCTTACAATTTTATATTACTTTCTATCTGGATACAAGGCCTGAAATTTGGGATGGACCCCAATACTTAACTGGTACTTATTTCATCGAACCCCGAAAGGATGAAAGGTAAAGTCAACCTCGGCAAAATTTGAGCTCTGGACGTGAAGACGAACGAAATACAACAAAGCATTTCGGCTGACATGTTAACGATTCTCCAGGCTCGACCGTCCTTATGCAATTTATATTAAAATCGTGGTGTTGATGTTAGTAATTGCCTGGTGTGATGGATGAAAATACACGGATCTTTCTGATTTGGCGGACACCATTTTTTATTTAGTTTTTATTTAGTGTTTTCTACCGAAACACTTTAAAACTTCGTATATTTGTATATTTCGTCTTATAGAACAGAGAAAAATGGTCATATTCGAAGTTATTTCATGTTAAAAATTGTTGTATTTTGGTAATTTCAACCAATCACTGACGTCTATTCAGCTGAATCAATTACTGCTGTTCTTTGTCAACAATAATTTGTGGTTTTATATGACACATTCTACCAGTATCCCAAGTTTGAAAGTGTTTCGTTAGAAAACAAATAATGTCCGCCAAATCAAAAAGATCCAAATATACTCGTATTCAAATTGATCACTCATTTATTGTGTTACTTTTACAAGATAGGACTCACACTAGCTACGACTGAAGTGAGAGAATAACATGCGTGGTAGACAGCGTAGCTCACGTGGAATTGTATACCGTTAACACGATAATGAGCAAGCAGTTCAGTGGTTGAAGTGATGTGTCACTTGCTCCCTGGCTTATCTTGGTTGTCGAGGCAACGTCCCTGGTTGTTTCTGTCTCTGCAGTCAGAAATGCTAGTAATAAGACAGTGACGTAGACGTAGAGGGGAACACAAGCTTGTCAGTGAGCCAGGGTCACAAGACTGCGTTCCAACTTTTGACTGCTGAAACCAGGTTCCTGCTTGCTGCTGAAATACTTGATCACATAACTAGTGGTTTTAGTTGGCAAACCTGACAGCACCGCTACAAGTCTATTAACTGACAGGAATTTTTAAGTGCACATTTTGATTGCTTTTCATTCTACCACAGAGATAAAGTCCGTAATAGACATTTTTATATTTTTATGGTACTAAAGACCTTGGTGCATATTCACTGGGCAGACCAAAATTGTTCCCAATAAGGCCTCACACCTCCTAAGGCTGGCTTTAACCACACACACTAAAAACTCCTGAGATTCAGTATCGAAAACTACATCAATACACTAAATTTTAAAACTTTCACTAAACTTCAAAATTTCCACAGATGCAGCCAAACAGAAAAGATCCCACCTCCTTCTAGATGCAGTGCACGTAGATCTCTGTAAGTGAAAGTCATTTGGCAATTTAAACACTACTGGACAGATAGTAAGGCCACCACTCTCAAGGAATGTACATTACGAGCTTTCAGTCACTTATATTGATCCCAATACTTATGGACCTTGGAAGATGAGGGGTAAAAAATATGTCATGAAATATGAACTCCAAATAAAAAGAGCGGAGAAATAATACCTCAGGACATTTTGTTTAACGATCTGACGCAGTTTTGCCTAATCTTTAGTTAGTTCAACATTCTCTTTCGTGACAAGTCACATCAACTGGCATTCCTCATTAATTGTTCCATAGTTGTATTCAAAGGTAGGTGAAGTTTAATCATTTGAATGTGTAATTAAACTTTATGGTCATTACTGTGATTATGTTAATTATCCACCAAATAATATAAAAATACAAGTGATAGTTATTGCTTCTGTAATACTTTTCCAGTATCTTTTGTACATACGGTTTTCATATCCACCACTAAAAGTATTTGATTCTTGCTCTGTAAAGAGATATTTGATGAAATAAAAATACGTGTGTGTGTGTATGTGTGTGTGTGTGTGTGTGTTAAGAAAATCTGAAAAATTGTCTCTTGTAAAAAGTTATCACTTGGGTTTCATGGATATACTGTTATTGTTTGATGTAAGCTGAGCTGCATGTTAGGTGTACATGACAAACATGAGCATAATACGATATATTCTTATTATATTTATTGTATACATTTATGTAATTTTCTAATGATCGTTGGTAGAGATGTAGGAGATTAGAATTGAGTTTCAGTGTAACAAACAAACATAGTAATGGTCAACAAAATGTCGGAAAGAGTTGGTCCGAAATTATGAAGAAGAATTTATTTAATTTCTGGTTGGATTCTGGACGCTGTAAATGACTAATCGCTTCATTATGGCCGCTAGGCATTCCACGGGTGTGAGAGTGGAGATGACTTCCATGAAATCCACTCTGTCTCTGGTCTTTTGTTTGTCTTTTCCCCTAAATAACAGGAAAAGGCATGGGAATTTCAAGGACATTGTAAATGCTGTGTATGGTGCTGCATGATATTGCTGTTGATAATCAGGACAGACCACATGACTTGAACATGATCTACGTGTGTCATGGATCTGGCAACTGAAAAATGCAAGATTCAATTCTAGGTCTCTCTACTAAGTGTCATTAGGAATTTCTCTGCTCCTTGGAATATGGAAATGTTTTTCAAGGCCTTGGTGTAAAAATGCTTTCTGCAGTTAGCAGCAATAAAATTTCGAGCCAATATATCCACTTTTTACATTCAGAGGGTTAGTTTGAATTTCCAGTATTGCATAAAATGAATTTTCATACCTCACTTTACAAAACATTGTACAAATGATTTTGCCAGTACGCTACCTTGCAAACTCTATTTGAGCCATTGAGTGAGCCTATTTGTCAATTGTTTGCAAGTCATTTTTGTTTTTAGTCACTTCATACTGTGAAGGCAACTTAAGGGTTAGAGTGTAGGGTGTATGATTGTAAGGTTGTAGATTCAGTTCTCAAATCAGATGTGTCTGTATCCTTGAGCGAAGCATTTCATTTCCTGTTCTTCCAGTCTACTTAACTGAGGAAAATGAGTGTCCAGAAGTAAATGGCACACGCAAATGCTCCAATTTTAGCTAGGAAAAATGTTTCCGGGTAAAAAAGTCGTGCAGTGTCCAACCATTTCGGACCTGTGGGCTTATGCTGAGCGGCTGCTGTTGCGTGTGGGATGAGTCCGCCTAGTAGCCATGGTGAAAGAATGTGTGGTGGTGGACTCGAACAAAAGGTTTACAGACAAACACTTTCCTCTCTGGCCAATCGCTAATCAACTTTTTCAAGTACCACTTAAAAAGGAAAGTGAGAATAGAGAGGCAAGTTTTGTCTCGTGAAAGTTTCAATGAAAAGTGGGTGAATGTAGCAAAGATGGTACGCGTGAATGACAAAATCACTTTGAGCATGATCCTGTAAATCGAAAAGAGAGAGAGTACTTTGCTCTCGTGTTTTTCCCTCCGTGCCTGAGGTTACCGTGTTCTTTTCCGTAGGCTTTTCTTTCCACGCATAAACCTAATCTGTTTTTTACATTTATGATATTTTCTCTGATACACGATCAGTTCTGATCGCTTGTTTACACGATCGCTTTTGATAGAATTTTTTTTTTTTTACGAAAAAAAAAAATCTCTACATTGCATTTTGTCCCTCTGCGTTCGGCCCTGTGTGGCTAATAAAGCTTATCTATCTCTCTGTCTATCTATCTCTCTGTCTAACTATTTCTGTCTATCTGTCTGTCTGTCAATCTATCTCTCTGTCTGTCTATCTCTCTGTCTGTCTATCTCTCTGTCTGTCTATCTCTCTGTCTGTCTATCTCTCTGTCTGTCTATCTCTCTGTCTGTCTATCTCTCTGTCTGTCTATCTCTCTGTCTGTCTATCTCTCTGTCTGTCTATCTCTCTGTCTGTCTATCTCTCTGTCTGTCTCTCACTGTCTGTCTATCTCACTGTCTGTCTATCTCACTGTCTGTCTATCTCACTGTCTGTCTATCTCACTGTCTGTCTGTCTCACTGTCTGTCTGTCTCACTGTCTGTCTGTCTCACTGTCTGTCTGTCTCACTGTCTGTCTGTCTCACTGTCTGTCTGTCTCACTGTCTGTCTGTCTCACTGTCTGTCTGTCTCACTGTCTGTCTGTCTCACTGTCTGTCTGTCTCACTGTCTGTCTGTCTGTCTCACTGTCTGTCTGTCTGTCTCACTGTCTGTCTGTCTGTCTCACTGTCTGTCTGTCTGTCTCACTGTCTGTCTGTCTGTCTCACTGTCTGTCTGTCTGTCTCACTGTCTGTCTGTCTGTCTCACTGTCTGTCTGTCTGTCTCACTGTCTGTCTGTCTGTCTCACTGTCTGTCTGTCTGTCTCACTGTCTGTCTGTCTGTCTCACTGTCTGTCTGTCTGTCTCACTGTCTGTCTGTCTATCTCTCTCTCTCTGTCTCACTGTCTCTCTGTCTATCTCTCTCTCTCTGTCTATCTCTCTCTCTCTGTCTATCTCTCTCTCTCTCTCTGTCTATCTCTCTCTCTCTCTGTCTATCTCTCTCTCTCTCTGTCTATCTCTCTCTCTCTCTGTCTATCTCTCTCTCTCTGTCTATCTATCTATCTATCTATCTATCTATCTGTCCATCTGTCTAAAACTATACAAAAATCTTCTGGGAGAAGACTGTGAAGTGAAGGACAAACAACTTTCGGACAGTGACTCTCTCTCTCTCTCTCACTCTCTCTCTTTCTCTCTTTTTCTCTTCCTTTCGTGTGTAAAAACCAACTTTAGATAGGAACATGCTCAAAATAGGCAGTATAAATGTACGTGGCTTGGGCTCGCCTTGGAAACAATGACATCAAGTCACAAAATCTGCATATCATAGCCATCAGCGAGACCAGACTCCATAGTTCGCGGGCCCTCCAGCACATGTTCGGCGGACATTTCGACATTTATTTTTCTCCGTGTCTGCTGCAGCGCTTCTTCGGAAGAGTCCAGACCTCAAAGTAAGAGCAATTTTCCTAGACCCGGAGGATAGGCTGGTCGTCTTAGATGTCGATGGCAGTAATGGGTGGGTAGTAATGGGTGTGCAGTGCCTAAACTGATAGCAGTTTATGCACCGTCCTTAACAGGTTGGCCAGATTTCTTTCGACGTCTAGAGGTTTTCCTGGGAACGTCTCGACTTTTACATTTAGTGGGGGATTGGAACGCTACCCCGGACAAGCATCTCCACTACGTGGGCACAGATAGTAATAGGAGGGGATGAAAATGCCTCAAAGACCTGCTCAGACGTTTCCAACTGTCTGACTGGACCACTCGAATGTGCCAATGTGGACATGGAGCAACCGCATTGGGTCGTCCAGATCGTATTTAGATAGAGTATTCTGTAGGAGTGTTTTTTTAAGCCTAGTGCCTATTCTATCAGTCTCTTTTGCCAAACGGTCAAGTCACAAAGATATAAACATACCAAAGCTAGTTGTCAAGCATAGTTTAATTCACACACTTATATATATGGATATATATATTCTTCTATACTTTTACGTTTCAGTCCTTTGACTGTGGCTATGCCGGAACACTGCCTAGAAGAGTTTTAGTTGAAGAAATTAACCTCAGGACTTATTCTTTGTAGCCCTGCTACTATTCTATCACTTTCTTTTACTGAACTGCTAAGTTACAGAGACATTGACATACCAACATCAGTCGTCAAGCGATGGTAGGGGGACAAACGCAGACACACACACGTGAATATATATATATACAATGGGCTTCTTTCAGTTTCCGTCTATCAAATCCACTCACAAGGCTTGGTTGGCCTGAGGCTATAGCTGAAGACACTTGCCCAAGGTGTAATGCAGTGGAACTGAACTTGGAACCATGTGGCTAAGAAACAAGCTTCTTACTTCACAGCCAAGTCTGCGCTTATCCATGGTTTATTTATTGTTTTTTAAAAATAAATTGTTCATATTTTTGCAACGCATGTAGGTACATATCACAGGACACTTTCCAGAAATTACTGTTCTTTGCATGCTTTCAACCAGCTAGGAAAACTGCCTTGATAATAAAAAGAAATAAAATGCGTGTATTATACAATATAATCCTAGATTTACAATAAAATGAGATATTTACAGCAAGAATGCCTTTGATTATAGGTTTGCTTGATCAGGGTTGACTTGGAGCTTTACAACAGTTTGATTGGTTTCAACCAAGTTGTTTACGTAATAAACTCGTTGCCGGGTGTAGTGTATTAGTGCCTGTGTATTTGAGTGACTGTGTGTGTGTGTGTGTTAGAGTGAGATTGTGCATGAATGTATGTAATGAATGAATCCATGTAAATTGATTTCTATGTTTGTGTAACTAAGTGTATAATGTGTGTGTCTATATATATATATATATATATATATGTATATGTGTATACATATAAATTCATACCCACTTAAACATGGATAGCTCTGTTTGAACAAACTATACTGTGGTAATTACCATGAGAGAATACTGCCTCTGTCGCTAAAAATGTATGTATGTATGTATGTATTTTTATGTTAGTGTGGGAAGTAATTAGATGCTTGAATGCATGTGTATATGTCTGTGTGAGTAAATGAATGTGTGGTGTTGCTTGTGCATGTCTGTGTGTGTGTGTATTTGTGGTAGGTACTTGGGAGCCTTTGCATGGATACATGCATACATGTGTATGTGTGTCCATGTGAATAAACTTCCATTTGTGTAGTTTCTGTGCCTGTCATGTTAATACACAAGTGCGTGTGCTTCATTACTGTTTGTGTGTGAATGTGCACATGTATTCCATTTGTGTATGCAATCGTATGCATGTTTTCACCCTAGGAATCTCTAGAAGACCTTAGAAATTTTTACTGTACCTCTAATCACCTGCATATGTAGAATACAAATCAGTTTGCTCTTTGCTTTTATTTGGAAAACCTGAGCATGTGTATGTTTTTTATGGGGATCTTCTGCATGCTCAACTTTACTCCTTTTCACTCATTAGATTTCTTCCTAGAAGGATGGGACAGGTTTCTAAAACATAAAACTCCATCAGTGGAATTTGCATAACAACAATGATAATCATAAGCATGGGTGTCACTATCTCTTTACCTTCGTTTCATGTGATACTTGTAAATGAGTGTCGCCGCCATGTAAGTGGAGTCCTTTGTTTCCAATCTTCAGTGGAATCATGTCTGGTCAAGGGAAAACATTACTACTTTACTTGGAAGCAGGTGAGGGTTTAGTGACAGGGAGGGCATCCAGCTGTAGAAAGTATACCACACCAAATTCCATTTGACCCATAGAAAAATTGATGTTAAAAACAAGAATGATGATATATATATATGTGTGTGTGTGTGTGTGTGTGTGTGTGTTTACATATATATATGTATATATATGTGTGTGTGTATATATATATATATATATATATATATATATATATGCATATATATATGTGTGAAGAGGTTTTAGCTGAATTAATCAACCCAAGGACTTATTCTCTTTAAAGCCTGGTACTTATTCTATTGGTCACTTTTTGTCAAACTGCTAAGTTATGGAGATATAAACAAGCCAATACCAGTTGTCAAGTGATGGTGGATGACAAACCAGACCCAAAACAAACACACACACACTCACTCACACATATAATGTATGTATATACAGGGTGTCCACAAGGTCTGGGTACATGGAGTAAATAAAATCATAACATAAACAATTAAATAATAATAATTTCTTAAATAATAATTTCTTAAAGTATGTGTTAATCCTCATGTACCCAGACTTTGTGGACACCTTGTATATAATATATGTATACATAGCAGAAATAACAGTGATTCAAGGTGTGTGAGCTTTGTGTGAGGCCTGTGGCTAGTCTGATAAGTGCCAACACATGAAAACGTTTGGACCTAGAGTCACTCTGTTACTTCTGCTAAATATTGATAAAATATATATATGTATATATATGAAGGAGTTCTTTCAGTTTACGTCTACCAAATCAACTCACAAGGTTTTGGTCAGCCCGTGGCTATAGTACAAGATGCATGCCTAAGGCACCACACAGTGGGACTGAACCTGAACCACGTGACTGGGAAGCGAGCTTCTTACCACACACCCACACCGAGTGTAGCCCTCTCTCATGCCTGCTGTCTTGTCCTCAGTATTCAGCTATGTGAAAGGTGAGACGTCTAAGAGTGTCTATCCGCAGGAGATTACATAGCCACTTAAAACAACTTGCGAAAGCATGCCATACGCTACCAAGTCATATTTGTATGCAAATGAAGAATGTAGTCATTTTAGTGTCTGGTTTGTGATTTCGGTGCTACAGCTTGTATGTTGACTGATCACATAGTGTGTGCCTTGTTGGCTTGCAGAGAATCTATAAGTACAATGAATTGTGAGTAAAACCAATATAAAAAAAATTCCCATTGAAAACAAATCGGTATGAGAGATAGAGGTGAAGGAGAAGTGGGGAGAGAAAGGGTGGATGAAAAGGATTAAGAAGAAGAAGAAAAATTTGCATCCTTTAACAGTAAGTAAGGAAGATACAATGTAGAAAGAGGAGAGGGAAAAAGAGGAGAGGGAAAAAGAGAAGAGTAAAACTGAAAGAAATATAAATAAGTTAGATCAACACACATACATACGTAATATACATACATAAACCCACCAATATATATATATATATATATATATATACGATTGTATATATATTTCTAGCACATTAACAGTCCACTTTAGTGGTCTCTTTTATATACACAAGTATATATATATATATATATATACAATTATATATACATATATATATATATATATATATATATATATATATGCGTATAAATATGTATTTATATATATGCATGTGTATTTGCACGCATGTGTCTTTGTATATATATGTGTGTGTGTGTGTGTGTATATGTATATATGCACGTATGTGCGAGTGTATGTATATGTGTGTGTGTATGTGTGAGTACACACACACACACACACACACATACATATTGATTGATAGAAAATAAATGTGAAACATTCATGCACATATAAAGCTGTGTGTCTTTCTGTGTGTGCATGCATCCGCAGAAACAGAGTGATTGGTTGACTGTAGGAGCGCCTAAAGAGATAAGTACTTAATGAGGCGCAAAGACGGAGTATTTCATCTGTTAAACAATATAAAGGGAATTTCTCTCATTAGGATTCCTAGTCAGAAAAGATCCCAACTGAGACTTAACAGTGAATGGGTAAAACTAAATTGTGTAATGATTAATCTACCTGTATGCTGTGTTTATATTTATCTACCTATGTAGTTTGATATATTGCTACACTTCTATCTATATATCTCTCTTTCTATTTATCTAACTTTCTAGGTGTGTATATATACACACATTCATAAATAAATGCATATATATATATATATATATATATATATATATATATATATCTATATACAAGCATATATATGGATGTATGTATATATGTATGTATGCATGTACATATGTATGTGTATGTACATATGTATGTGTATGTACATATGTATATGTATGTACATAGGTATGTGTATGTACATAGGTATGTACATATGTATGTGTCTGTACATATGTATGTGTATGTACATAGGTATGTACATATGTATGTGTCTGTACATATGTATGTGTATGTACATGTGTATGTACATATGTATGTGTATGCACATATGTATGTGTATGTACGTATGTATATATATGTACGTATGTATATGTATGTATGTATGTGTATGTATGTATGTATGTGTATGTACGTACGTATGTGTATGTACGTACGTATGTGTGTGTATGTATGTATGTATGTATGTGTATGTATATATGTATCAGGTTATCCCATAAGTTCTGTCCAATTTTATCTTTTTTAAAATTGAATGAAATTTAATAGTATTTTAGAATGTCTAATGGAATTTAAAATTATTTTTATGCATTTGTGTACATTTAAATATTATTTTACAGAATAATAAAATTAAAATATCTTTCATTAAAACCCTTTCTATCATTGAAGTATCCAAAGAGCATTTGAGGCACATAATGCTTTATGAGTACAAAAACGGAAACACTGCAGCCGAATCGACTCGAAACATGCACTCAGTTTATGGGAAAGAATGCTTGAATGAAAGAACTTGCAGAAGATGGCTTGCAAAATTCTGAAGTGGAGATTTATGCCTTGAAGATGAAGATCGAACAGGACGTCCAGTTGAGTTTGTTGATAATCTCCTTGAGGCATTACTTGAAGAAAATCCTGCATTATCAGTTGAAGAATTGGCAATAAAGCTTAGTTCAAACTACACAACTGTGCATCGTCATCTTCAACAACTTGGAAAGGTTCCTAAACTTGGAAAATGGGTGCCTCATGAATTGCCTGAGAGTAACCACAAATCCCAAGGTGACATCTGCTCTTCTCTCCATTCTCGTGAACTCATTTCACCCTTTTTGGATAGACTGGTGACAAAAATGGATCTTCTGTCGAAATGTTAAACGTCGTAAGCAGTGACTTGGTAAAAGGGATAACGCTCAACCACAACCAAGAAGGGGACTTCATGGGAAAAAAGATTCTTCTCTCTATCTGGTGGGATTGCAAAGGAGTAATTCACTTTGAATTGTTACCACCTAATGCAACAATCAATGCTCAAGAAAAAGGGTACACACATGCTGCATCTATCTTACTTCAATTATACACATTGATTCATAACATTGCACACTCTGGCTGAAGTACTGTGATTCACCACTGTCTATGTGTCTATCTATTTATATGTTACACACACTCAGAGAGCCCACATACATGCAAACATAAGTCACGAAAATATTGTACTGGAAAAAGTTTACCTTGCATCAGACAACAGATATATTAGAAAATGAATGTTGTTTAGGTTTATAATAAATTATTTATAATGCACTGCACAGCTTCTATTTTGTAATATATTTATAGATTATTTGTGAATTTCAATAAAGCACTCATGAAACATTATTGATGAAAACTGAACTGATTGGTTGATCAAACTTACTATGTACAGTGATCGTATGTATGTATATATGTGTGTGCGTATGTATGTGTGTGTATGTATGTATGTAAGAAGCTTGCTTCCCAACCATATAGTTCATGGCCAGCTTAAATCCTAAAGGGTTAACAATTGACTGTAAAAGTTAAAAACTAGTAATCAGGAATCATAAATAAACTATAACTAGTAAAGTAACAATAATAAGACTATGACTAAAAATATAACCTTAGAGTACAAGACTAAGATTTAATTGGTAAAGCAACAATAACAAGACTAAAATATAATTCCCATAGACGGTGATAGAGGAAATAACACAAGTACTAAAAGAAGATGAAAATAGAAAAAGACAAAGAAACATTAAAACAGAAATGAAAAGAGAGAGAGAGGAAAAAAGAAAATTTAAACTAAAACAGATACCTTCTCTTGTCATCATAATAAATAGAGTAAAGGTAAAAGGAAGAGAAACCTTCATTAATTCAAATTATCAAATTATTTGACGACATAATTTAAATATGCAGTTAGCTCTAAATTATTGGACCAGGAAGGTATTCAGGAGTTACCATATCCAGGTTATTCAAACTGATTATTTATAAAGAGAATGATTTAAAGGTTTTGCTAAAAAAAAGTGTGTTCATCTTACAACCAGTTCATGCCTTTTATTCACGATATTATATGCTGATGGCGCATGACTCAGTGGTTAGAGCATTGGGCTCACAATCATGAGGTAGTGTGTTCAGTTCCTGGCCCAGACTGTGTGTTGTGTTCTTGAGCATGACACTTTATTTCACGTTGCTCCAGTTCATTCAGCTGTAGAAATGAGTGGTGGCATCACTAGTGCCAAGCTGTATCAGCTTTTGCCTTTCCCTTGGATAGAATTGGTGGTATGCATAGGTGACTACTGGTCTTCCATAAACAACCTTCCTGGACTTGTGCTTTAGAGGGTAACTTTCTAGGTGCAATTCCATGGTCATTCATGACCAAAGTAGGTATTTATACTCTGATGTAAGAATTAACATTGACTCTTCTAGGCAAAGTTCTCATCTAGCCTTGCCTATGCTGTAAGATGGTGCACTGCTCTATATTGACTATTTAATATTATGTTTTGTTTTGTTCTCTTTTAGTTCCCAAATTAATTTAATGAGGTTGAGCTTTTCTTATTCCTTTATCAAAATGAAGAGATGTGGTTATAAAATCGAGATTCAAAGTTTGCTGTGCAACAACCGATGTAATAGTAAATTTTTTTACCTCTGACAACAGCTTATATAAACTATATTCTTCCTAAGGCATTGTTTATCTCTCACATGATGTCTAAGCAATGAAACAGTAAAACACATGTACACACGCATACACACACACATATACGATGGTCTTTCAGTTTCTGTCTACCAAATCAACTTGAAAGGCTTTGGTCAGCTGGTAGCTACATTTCTCTCTGTGGACAGATCAGTTGGTATTCTCTCTCTGATGAGAATCAAATGAGAGATGAAAACAGTCAGGTTCATCTTTTTTTTTTTCTTTTCACAGAAAAAAAAAAAAAAAGACTTTTGTTTACAGTTATCTCACTTCAAACAATGTTCCTGCTGTGTTGTGGAAACAGGTTAACCTTGTATGAAATGTATGAATATTGTATACTTTTGTATATTGGAAATGAATACACTATATACTGAACGTGAAAAATACTATATACATAATATAACTTTATGAAACATACATATATAGTTCTAAAATTATACAGTGTTAGAGTATATAAAATATTATTATAAGCTAATACTGTAAATATTAAATTTAAAATACCTTTTTTGACCAGACTTAAGCTTGATGTAGTGAGATGAGAGGGAGAGCTTATAACTTTTCATTCTAAGTTTTTAAAGCCATGCTACTCCCTTACTCCTCTGCCTTTCATTCATTGAGGATTAAAATGACTGGAGAGGTTGTGAGTCCTTGGTATTGTCAGTAGTCTTTACATCTGCAGCAGGTTTGGGATGAAATGGCTTAGAAAATGCTTGCTTTGCTTATACTGCTTTTGAATAATGAGTTCATTTAACCCTTTAGCATTTAAACCAGCCATATCCAGCCCCAAATATTTTACTTAGTTACTTGTTCAGACTCATCAGATCTGGCCTCTCACACCTATGCTACAATGTCATTTTAAAAGTAAACAAGCACATCTAATTCAAAACCATGTGAATAAATAAGCTTTACATTTGATAGAATAATCTGAACACTAAAGGTTAAAGCTCTAAAATTTTAATTTCCAGCTCTTTGAAATCTGAGCTCAAATCCATCCAAGTTCAACTTTGCCTTTCATCCTTTCAGGGCTGATAAAATAATTACCAATTAATCATTGAAGCTGATATAATCAACTTACCCACTCTCCAAAAATTGATGGCTTTGAGTCAAAAATTTGAAACCATTATTGTTGAGGTTTTGATTTCTGTTAATGAGTCAAAGTACAAAATGTTATCAAGGTCTCTCTAATGTTTAAGTCTCTCATACATTTTCTCAACTATAACTATCTCCACTGTCACCAACAATAACTTCAACTACTGTTCAGTTAACGCATGGTATCCTGGTTCACTCTCTGTGTCACATAATATGGTTCTAACATCATCTACTATGGCATCTATTTTGCCAGCCCTTTGAAGTGCATGGTGAAAATTCCCTGCTATGAATCTTTCAAAATAGTATTCAACCCTCACATAATTTTTTTGTTTTTCCATCATTTCTTAAAGCAATGAAAAGAGTACATATGTGAAATTTCTTACAAGTTTATCTTACAGTTAGTTCTATATTGAAGAGATGAGGAATTATGTACATTATTTACATTTGACAGATATTTGTTTGTTGTTAATACGTTTCGGCTGATATACCCTCCAGCCTTCATCAGGTTGTCTTGGGGAAATTTCGAACCTGGGTTCTTATTCCTAAGGTATTTTTCAATATTATTATTATCATTATTATTATTATTATTATTGTTGTTATTATTATTATTGTTATTATTGTTATTGTTATTATTATTGTTGTTGTTGTTGCTATTATTATTATTATTATTATCATTATTCAGGTCACTGCCAGGCAGTGACCTGAATAATGATAATAATAATAACATTGAAAAATACCTTAGGAATGAGAACGCAGGTTCGAAACTTCCCCAAGACAACCTGATGAAGGCTGGAGGGTTTATCAGCCGAAACGTTGTGTTAACAACAAACAAGACGAGGACAAACATCCGTCAAATGTCAATAATGTAAGATTATCTGACATGTGTAATTTTGTAATTCCTGTTAGCAAATAAAACAGGTGTAATGGTGAATAAATAATACCAAAAAAAGAAAAAATCCCAACCACCTGTTTTAATTTTTAAATAATCTGCAAACAATATTCCCAGGATTTTAATCTAGTGCATACCTTACATAAATATAACAACTACATACAGAAATGGAATACTGAAATGAGCAGATGTGCTCCATGGGAACTAGCTTGGATTTTAACCCCGCCACATGCACGTGCAAAAAAATAAATATCCATATTCACACACGCACGCGCGCACGCACACGCACACGCACACACACACACACACACACACACATGTATATATATATATATGAGAAGACCCGGCAAGCCAAGTAAGATCGTTGCCAGTGCCCCTGGACTGGTTCTTGTGCGGGTGGCACATGAGATGCACCATTTTGAGCGTGGCCGTTGCCAGTACCGCCTGACTGGCTCCCGTAGGATTTTCGAGCGAGATCGTTGCCAGTGCCCCTGGACTGGCTTGTGCGGGTGGCACATAAAAGACACCATTTCGAGCGTGGCCGTTTTCGTGCGGGTGACACGTAAAAGCACCCACTACACTCTCTGAGTGGTTGGCGTTAGGAAGGGCATCCAGCTGTAGAAACTCTGCCAAATCAGACTGGAGCCTGGTGTTGCCATCCGGTTTCACCAGTCCTCAATCAAATCGTCCAACCCATGCTAGCATGGAAAGCGGACGTTAAACGATGATGATGATGATGATGATACTTGTATATTTAGATCTCTACCAAATATTTGGTAAAAATATTGTACCTGTTATCAACGTAGCAAAATTCTCATAGGAAAAGTTGTTTTTAAGACAATTTTGTGTGCATATCAATTTAAATAAGAGCCATAACGCAATCCATAGTAAAAACTTAGTTTCAATATGTTTCATGTTGTTACAACCTGTTTATACACATGTAATTTAAGGACAACTATTAATGTTTTCTGTTGTCTGCTGTCTGCTATGAATTAATGAAACTTGACCCTGAAGAGATGTAAGACCCCATTTTCTTAACTCAGACAAGAGCAAGTTGGGATATTGCATTGAAATGTGCATAAGTTATTAAAGAATTTTTACTATGGATTGCATTATGGCTCTTATTTAAATTTAAATGTGTATATATATATATATATATATATATATACACATACATGTATATATATATATATACATACATGTATACATTATACACAAACAATCATCAATATAATTTATATGGCTTAAGCTACAGATTCTCTTGTATAACAAAAAATATGCTTGCCTCTGTATCTTGGCCCCTCTAATATATTCAAATCCTTGATCTTGTTTCTTTCTTTTGAGAGACAACACATAAAAAAAATCAATAAAGCCATATACATAAGACATATGTATGCATGGATGTCATTATTCAGTTTTATTTCAAGATTTAATCCAATAGAGAAAGAGCTGGTTTCTAACCTAGTTCCAAGGCTCCTTCACTGGAATTTCAACATGAACAGGGTATGTATGTATGTATGTAATGTATCTGTCTATGTAATGTATGTATGCAGATGTGCTTTGTTTTATGTATGTCTTCTCATGCATATACCTACATATCTAGACATACTCATATATACTGGAAAGTTTTACAGACTTTTACAATTCCAGTGATTGATTGGATTTGTAGTCTTCAAATCAGCTCTCTCCTTTCTGGTTTTGCGATGCCTAATTTCTCAGGATTGGTATTTAAGCAGTTATGTATGTATGTGCTTATAGACACACAGTTGCGAATGTGTGTCATGTCTGCATAGCAGTGCATTTACATATCTAGTGAATGTGTTGATCAAAATTTAAAGGAAATGTGTGTCTGAGTATGGGGCAGATTTAATCATTTCTGATGACTTTCTTAATTTCACAACACAGAAGACTACATAAGTAAACAGCAAATTGGAAAGAAATTGGAAAGGGCAAGCTACCGTAAGAATCTAAGAAAAAAAAAACTGTTTATTAGAAAATTATATAGAAGAAGTAAATTGCACAGGATTATTGAAGCGTGAGCTACTGTCCTCACTGGCACCACCGATCCTTGTGTCATAAATAAAGAGCCTAATTGCTACAATCAGTCCAAGCAGGTTACAGCCAGATCTAACTCAGAAAGTAATGTCCAATCATTAAATAGCAATAATGGTGGAATTGCAATGTTGTAAAAGATGTTTACCTTGTAATTCAGCTATTCATTAGGTGTGTGGATCCTTAGTGTGTGTGCATGTTTGTGAAAGATGTGAATATATGTGTATGTATATGCATATGGATGTGTATGCATATATACATGTGTGTGTGTCTCTCTCTCTCTCTCTCTCTCTCTCTCTCTCTCTCTCTCTCTCTCTCTCTCTCTCTCTCTCTCTCTCTCTCTCTCTCTCTCTCTCTCTCTCTCTCTATATATATATATTGTATATATTGTATATATAAATTGCAGTATGTGTGTGCATAGTGACTAACACATACATTTCCACAATCCTCAGCCGATTTTCTCCAAACTTTACACACACATTAGTTATGTCCCAAAGATAGTCATTCACTATAACATTTTGCCCAGAACTCCTGCGTAAATGGACATAATATTTTGTATGTAGAGTCTTCCATACTTTTTTAATCTTTTTATAAAAGTGAAAAGATTTTATCCATTCATTTACTTCGATTGTCCACCTGTGCAGTGATCCAGTTAAGAAACAGGATTTGGAGGCTGTCATGTTGTTTTCATGTAAATAAATGTTCGTTAATTTAAAAAAATTTATTAAAAAATATCTTATTTAGCTGTTATTTTTAGCACAACACGTTATGTCTCTGGTAATTTTCTTTCATGTAAATAAATGTTTGCTAATTTAAGATTTTCCAAATTCTTTGTATGTACATAGTTTTTTTGTAAGTAGGGTCTTAATCTTAATCTCCATATTTAAGCTGCATCAATCTTTGGCAAGCTTACTTTTACCTATTCTGAATTACCTGAAAGGGAATGTTCCATTTCCTCGCTTCTATTTGTTAATACTTTTGTTGACCTACCAATGCGTTGTTTCACTTTAAGGAAGCTTATTTACCTATCCATTATGATATTTCGACTGTTGTCCATTGTTTCAAATACGTTTTAGCATTGAGGTTCTAGCCTTTTTTAAACAATCACATATGATTCGTCCCAAAGAATCAACCTTTAAATAAGAGTTTTGCTACGACTAGCGAAAGATATACGTTTCTTTCAGAAAGCTCCATACCAATTTCTCTCTATGCGGCATTCGCTGTTACTTTATGTGCAAGCTATGTGGGAAGACAGAATAAAGGGGCTTTTGCTACCTGATAATAGAATCGATAATCACTTGGTACACTAAAACCCATTTTCCTTTTCCAGATAATACAAGTATGCCTCTTAAAAAGAGAGCACGCATTGGCAGAAAGTCTTCTGCAGTGGCAAGGCAGCAGCCTGGCAGGCTACGGAAACTGAGGACCAGAGGTCCTGTAGACTGTTGAAAAGAGATGCCGCTGCTAGAGCTGCAACTAATCCAGAGCAGCGTGAAACCTCTTGAGTGCATACTGCTGACGCTGAGACCCACATCAGTCATGAATGACTATGGCTTTCCACCTTGAAAGTTCCCCTCCGAGGCACAAGTCCAGGCAAGGTTGTTTATGGAAGGCCAGCAGTCACCCATGCATACCGGCCTCCTCTCTCCATGCCACCAGTATTATCCAAAGGAAAGGCAAAGGCCGATACAGTTTGGCACCTGTGACGTCACTGCTGATGCAAGGGTTGCAGAAACCCCACAAAAAGAGTGCCATCTGTCGGACATGCAATGCTGCATCCACTTCTGCCGCGAGGTTGGCAGATGACAATAACCATCGGATGATGAGACTTACGTGTAATGTTCACTGACAGGCTCTTACCCATGGCTATTGGAAGTCATCGAGAAGTCGATGGGTATTCTATGATCCTGCCAAGGATTACGTCACTCATTGAAACACTGTTATGGGGGATATGTCTGTAACATGTCTATTTTGAAGGCCCTCAAGTGGGCTGGAGAATCCAGTAGCCTATGCTGCTCAAACGGAAAGGTTCACTTGCCTGACCTGAAAAAACACTCCTCAGCCTTTCCTCTCTTTACTCCTTGGTCAACACCTTGATTAGCAGCAATTTATACAGAAAATTCACACATAACTCTGCCATGCAGATGACAAGTTTTGGTCACAAACCCATTTATGAAGACTTCTATATGCTAACATTCAAAAATCAGGGCGAAACCTATCATAGGATAGCTTCTGTTCTTCCTGTCAACAAAACTGAACACCGATTCCTTTGAATTTACTTCATGGGAGACACCACTGAGCAAAGAGCTTGCTGAGGTCAGGTGGCACCTGGAACAAAGTGACAAAAAATACCACCAAACCAACTTATATATATATATATATATATATATAAATTCACACACACATACACAAACACGCAAATTCACACACATACACACATATCTATATATATATGTATGCATATATATATATATATATATATGTATGTATATGTATGTATAAATATATGTATGTATAAATATATGTATGTATATATATGTATGTATAAATATATGTATATATATATATGTATATATATATATATGTATATATATATATATATATGTATATATATTATATATATATATATGTATATATATTATATATATATATACGTATATATATATATATATATATATATATATATATATATATTATATGTATATGTATACATATATATTGACCAGTACCAGTTAGCAGGCTTTCAGATCATCATATACTTGCTGCAGTTATTGTGCATAAAAGTTCACATTCACATTATGACCGTCTGGGGCAAACTCAAAGTGCAACGCCCTCTTGAAATTATACCAAACACACAACATGACTTTCTGTTGAAACCACCCTTGTTTGACAACAGGTTCTGAAACGTGACTAGAAGGAAGCCACTGCTTTCTCTCATTCGTATTACAAAAATAGATCCAGTTATTATTCTCAGTTACAATTCGATGTCAAAAACAGACATCTCTAGGGTTTGCCTCTGGCTGTTTGCTAATGTCTACATGCCGTTGAGCCTGATGAGTTCATGAGGAACTTCTTGACTGCCTATTTTCACACAATTGAGCTTATGAAGGTGTCAATTAATGGTGCATTGTGAAGGACCAAGTTCTGCCAATAATGTACAAGTGTTTGTACTTGGCTGTTGTTCATCCATATCAAACAGGGCCTTATCTCCCACAGCAGAAGGTCTCCCTGACCTTGGTTTGTCTTCAGAGCTGGTGTCATCTTCCTTGAAACGTCTAAACTAGTTTTGTCCCACATGTTCCTGGGCCTTCTACATCATTCATTTCTTTTACTGCTACCCTTACACTCAGTATTTTCTTTCAACGGGTAGTGTAAAATGGTTCTAATAGTAATTTTGTCACCACTCATTATCAAAGCTATAAAATAAAGAATAAACACTTCAATAACGATTGAACAACATATTGTATCTAATTAATGATATGATATTGGAATATTCCGCCTATCAAGTTGCCAAAAATCATCAGTGAAAATCTGAAGAAAACTTTTGACTCAACCTAGTATCTATTTGTATGTGTCTACATGTACGTGCATACACAAAGATTTTTGATAACCTTGTGGCTGTGTGGTGAGAAGTTTGCTTCCCAGCCATGCGGTTCCAACACTGCATGGCACTGTGGAAAAGTGTTTCTTCTATAATTCCAGGCCAACCAAAGTCTTTTGAGTGGAGTTGATCGATGAGAATTCATAAAGGCCTTCCTATCTGTCTGCTAATCTGTCTGTCTGTTTATCTACCTATGCTCTGCCGTCCCGGATCAAACTTGTGCGACCATGTGTTCTGTTGCAGATGACCATTAGAAGATGGTGTAGTCTAGATAAGTAACTTGGAAGACGGTTGTAGTCTTGCTTTCTTCAATGAGCTGAGGAGCTGTTTTTGTTATGCTTGTTCTCTATCCAGTTCTCAGTTACTTTGAAATAACAACTCGGACAGCACGACCGAAGACGTAATGTATCAGACACAGCAAGGATATAAAAAAAAACCGCCAAGACTTTTCCGATGTACAATCAAGCACTGATCTTCATTGAAAATTTTCAACTGTTTTGGACCATGTAAACTACTAGTTCCAGTATCTTTCCCCCACATACGTATTACACACCAAAATAGAGACACACCTCAACTTACGTCAGTAATTGGTTCCAAGACGCGATTTAACTCGAAAAATGACGTAAAAAAACGTTTCAAATTTATTAGCTTATATCTGTTTGAATAGATAATTTAAATGTATTTTCAAACGTATTTTATTTTTTCCCCTTCAGTGTTGGTTTTTAGGTGTTTTTTAAAAAATTTTTAAATACTTTTAAATATTCAGAGACTGACGTAAAGTCAGACAGACTGAAGTTGAACTTAATTTTACTATTAATTTCTTAAAAATAAAAACCACATAGTCGGAAAAGACAGAACACGAAACTACCAAGTTTGAAGAATGAGTGTATTTGTCTCATCTCTAAAGGTAACTGAACCATTTAGCTCATGTGAACTTATACTCATACATACTTAAACACAAACGCGCGTACACACAGGCCATATTTGTAAGACGATTGTTTATGTTAGATCATTTTTGATAAATTATCGTTTTTATATAATGTTAAGATTAAAAAATCGGTTATGGAAATCTCTAGCAGCCACACTCTGAAATGAATGAGTGAGCAAGGACATGTTAGGTTTTATGAATGATGAGCAATTTAACTTCAAATGACGTAGTAATATTTCATTTGTGAAGCATGCGGACACTCAGCAAATATAGGTCTACACACTTCACCCCTACACATTTAACACTAGAAGGACCGAGTGTGCCAACTGACGCACTATGAAATCTTAATCGCACACAATTCAAAAACTATTGTAGATTTTACCATCATGGTACTTTTCATAGTTTTATGATAGTTATACACACTATATATTATAGGATGTTTGCACCAACTCTAAAAGAAAATAAACCACACACTACCTATAAGGACCACACGTGTCAACTGACTTGGCAACTTTTGAAACTTGCACCTGCTTTTGATTATAAATAGATGTGAGTTCGAGTCTCATGGCTGGCCGGCAACGTATTTTTCTGCATTATATGGATAATTTATCCTGATCACGCTATTTATAGCATTATCAAACGTTTGAGAAATAAATTTATTTCTGTATCTTATATGTGACAACGTTTCAGATATTCAGTAATTGCATAGCTTTTACAGCCCGCAAAGCAAAACTGCAGTTTAGTCGGAACAATTCGTCAGAACTGAAGAGAAGTACCAGAATCAGTAAAACAATGAAACCAGTACACGGAACTGTGGTTTTTAAATCCTCAGAGAAGCCTACTGTCACACTTACTTCTTACCAGTGCAAAGAAATCAGTCTTTTATTGTTCTGAGTACCTTACCTCAACATGTAGAAGTTACTTCTGACACCATAGTTTTTTTTATAATAAATGTAAGGTAAATGTAGATGTGCTTGACCAAATGGCAAGGCTTTATTCAGTCAAAGCAAGCAGTAGACGATGGCCAGTTCACGTTTTATTATAATATTTCGGATGTTGCTCTTATAAACAGCTGGGTAATATACAAAAGTGTGTGCAACTCGGCCATTAATTGACGGGAATATATTCAAAAAGTTACTGAAGAACTTTGTGGTGATTCACCTCACGGTTGTTCATGTACTCTCAAACGCCCAATTGAGGAAACATCTACCTCTAAATATATTTTATTTGATTTTTCCCCCCCACTTCAGTGTTGGCTTCTAGGTGTGTTTTTTTTTTAAATGCTTTTAAATATTCACTGAGACTGACGTAAAATCGGATAGACTGAAGTTGAACTTTTTTTTTTTTTTGTTAATTTCTTTAAAATTAAAAAAAGACATAAAGTCGGAAAAGACACAACACAAAATGCCGAAATAAAAGCACAGGAATGTATGGGGTCAGTAAAAAACCTCTGTGTGGCAAATGTGCGCTAAAGTATTGCGATGAATTTCAATAAATTTCTTATTTTTTTAGGATAAATTTCTTCCAAAATATCAAACTATTGCGATTAATATCGTCATGAAATCATAAAATTCAATAGATTTATACATTTAATTAAGATTTTCTACCACTCCATTCCTTTTTTCCCTTTCAAATTGAAAAACATCTTTGCGTCAATTGACACATTCTGGTCCTTAAATGTTGGCGAAAAGTCCAGTCCTTCTAGTGTTAGAGAGTAACTGTTAGATAAAAAGAAGAGAAGCTATTGAAGGCGGATGTGCACATTGTTAATCTTTGAAGCTGGTGTAAACAAAGAATATATGCAAATTTGTAGCATATTTGCGTGTGTGTGTGTGTGTACACGCAAGCGTGGCTGTGTGGCAAGAAGTTTGCTTTCCAACCACAAGGTTTGGGATTCAGTCCCACTCCATGGTACCTTGTGCAAGGGTTTTCTATTTAAGCATCGGGCCGACTGGAAATGAAAGAAACCCGTCGTGTATTTGTATCTATACATCTATATATGTCAGTGTGTTTTCGAATCTGTGTTTGTCCCTTCACCACTGCTTGACATCCAGTATGTTTATGTCCCCGTATCGGCAAAAGAAACCGATAGAATAAGTATCAGACTTTTAAAAATAAGTAGTGAGGTTGATACATTCGACCGAAGATCCTTCAAAGCAAATTATATATACACACACACATACACACACAGGGTGCGATGGGTAAATTGTCGCCATTTTATATTTTAATTTTGCGCATTGTTTGCTTTTGATTTTGTCTACTACACAGTATAGAAGTTTTAGTTGGGCACCGTCTGTGAGAAAATCAGCACCATGACGCAATTCACTCTGCCAGAAGTTTGGAAATGACATGCTGTACTGCTTGGTATTCGCGTTGGAAGCTCCAATACGAACATTTCAGTGAATTAGGGTGTCAGTCTGTGGACATGTAAGGCGGCGAGCTGGCAGAAACGTTAGTATGCCGGTCGAATTGCTTCGTGGTATAACGGCTCTGTGAATTATTGTGAATACTGTTGTGTTACTTTGTGAAAAGTGTCTCGGTAAATAATTGTGATTTTGTGGAATTATTACGGTTACGTTTCACGTGAGCTGCTGCATTTTTCCCCAGCTATGGCAAGTGGTAGTGTCTCCAGTATGGAGAGCTACGCCAGGGCCACAGCGGTGAGGAAGCCAGTGCCGCTGGAAACCAAGTTGGATATGGAGGAGGTGACCAGAAGCAGGAATTTGATAGAAGTTGAGGGAGACTCATACAAATTGTGTCCCCCAAAAGAGACTAAAGAAAACAAAATTCTGAGGACAGTTGTGTATCGTACACAGGCTGTTGAACCCTGTAAAATTGAAATGGTGACGGAAGAGGAAATCGAAGAGTGCTTGAGTGAAATTGTCAATGAAGTCACGTACATCAACAGAGGAAGAAAGTTCGGTACGGTTGAGGTGAGGTTCGCCACTATAGAAGAGGCAACCAAGCATGCGACCAACATTGTAAGAAGTGAAAAAATAGCATTGCTACCAAGTTATAGAGGAAGAAGAAGTGTGAAAATACGTATTCCCAGAGTTACACCAGAAATTAAACCAGAGTGGTTGATTGCAACAGTGCTGGCTGCAACCAAGGAGGAGCCGGAATTGAGACCAGTGGCGAAATCAAAAGTGTGCAAATGGTGGGGATTTGGACTCGAAATGTGGCTTTTTGCCACATTCGAGGACATAGAAAGAATTCCCTACCAGATAGAAGTGGAGGATGAGAGAACGTTAAATGTTGCAGTCGAGGGAAGAAAACCAAATTGTTATATATGCGGGGAGAGAGGTCATATGAAGACCAAATGCCCCCTATATGAGTTCACACAGCCATAGCAAGAGAAACACAAGCAGAAGAAGAAAAAATTG
Organism: Octopus bimaculoides; assembly: GCF_046866305.1. Classification (NCBI taxonomy): domain Eukaryota; kingdom Metazoa; phylum Mollusca; class Cephalopoda; order Octopoda; family Octopodidae; genus Octopus; species Octopus bimaculoides. The sequence continues at coordinate 49,260,868 of NC_142929.1, read as the reverse complement.
TAGACCACACTGAGGAAATAAAAGAGAGACAGATGTGTGAAACAGAAAACAAAGGAGAAGAACGAAAATGGAGCTACTAACCCTAAAAGGTGAAGGAAAAATAAGTCACATGAAACGGTCAACGGAAAACAAAAAAGAAATTTAAAAAAGCCAGAAACTAATAATAAACAAGAAGAGGAGGAGAGAACGGAGAAAGATGTGAAATACAAAGGGTTTTTGATAAAGTACGAGAATTGCGAGCAAATAGAGAGAAAAGTCGAGAGGTTAGAAGAAATAATAAGAGTGAAAATGTCTGAGAAATGCGCTGAGAAATGCATTTTGCTACATGAGGAAAACTACTGGGAGTACATAAAAGAACTTGGTGAAAATATAATAACGAAACGAGTATGGTTGGTGGAGACACCACCCCCGAGAACTGATTATTTGCAGTTGATAAAGACGGAAGTAACTGATTAATGGAAGAAAGGTAACGCGAGAGTTTGCATTTTTTGAGTTACAAAACCGTTAAAATGTTTACATGACGTTGAACGTAAAAGTGAAAAACTGGATAAATGTAACCACCCGACTTTGGGGATCGAGTGGACATTGCGCCTCATTCTTTTTTCATTCTTGCATATTATCATTTTATTTTAATTACCCCGATTTTATGTTGGCGTTTTGTACTGTCTTTATGTTTTGTGATGTCTTAAAAATTCTTTGTATAGCCCTTTATGGGTAATAAAGAAATCGGTATTTCGTCTGTCTTTATGTTCTGAGTTCAAATACCGCCGAGGTCGACTTTGCCTTTCATCCTTTCGGGGTCGATAAATTAAGTACTATTTGCGTACTGGGGTCGATCTAATCAACTGACCATCTCCAAAAATTTCTGGCCTTGTGTCTACAGCAGAAAAGAATCTGAGGACATGTACTAAGAATGATAAAAGCACACATCCAGTCAGCTCATACTGTTTGGAGTGATCACTAGTGATGGCGAAGTTATGCCTCCATTCATCTTACCACACAGTCTTAGCCTCAACATGGAGGCCTACATCAAGTGCATGGAGGAGGTAGTGCTGCACTGGGTCAAGAGAGTGGCTGTTGAGAGACCCTGTGTCTGGCAACAGGACTCCACACCATGAAACACAAGCAGGGGAACCAAGTCATGGCTGTCAGACAAGATCTGCGACCACATCACTCCTAACATCTGGCTACCGCACTCCCCAGACTGCAGCCCCCTTGATTATTGTGTGTGTGTGTAGCGGGGGGCACAGTTAAGCGAGAGACCAACAAAACTCCTTGTAACACCAAAGATTAACTGAAGGCAGAGATTATGGCAGCATTCACCAACTTAAGGAGACCGTCCTGAAGAGTTACAGGAGATTCCGAAGTCGTTTGGCGTCTGTAGTTGAAGCCAATGACGATTCTATTGAATAAATCTACTCTTTGGTATTTCAAGATATTTTTATGAAATTTTACAAATGTATCTGTTAAAATGAGATGTCAGTATTATTTTCATTTTTGCGTAATTTAGACGTTAGTTTATTCAACACACCCTGTATAATTTAGGTAGGCGAAATCCCTACCGTTTGTGCTTGAAGAACATCTGATTATTCCATTATTACAATCCAATATGCAGTTTCTGGAAAATTTATTGGCATTATTTATTCACCATTACGCATGTTTCATTTGCTAATAGGAATTGCAGAGTTTTACATGTTAAATAGACATGTAAGGAATTTGTTATTAGAAATTCTTCAGACAGAGTAATTAAATATTATCTCTCTGAACAATATTAGGTTTTTCGAAAAAAAAGTGCAAAAGAAACTGGCGTGCATTCTCCAAATCCAATCTATTATCGGCACAGAGAAAATTTGTAAGACATTCCAAAGAATCTCCATCTGAGATATATTCGATGAATAGATGTACACACCGAAGTATGTGCATCAATAGCTCAACCAACGCACCAACCCAACCACATATTTACAAACACTTAATTGAAAAACTTAATTTCGCGAGCTTGCTGTTCCGTTGATCGAATCAACTGAGACAGGTCGTCGTCACCGACTGTGCCCAGACGTATATACATGGATACGTGCATATGTGCATGTCCGTACACAACTCTAGATACATCTATATCTACACACACACACACACACACACAACTACGATTAACACCACATTGGTGGAAGTATTTCTTTATTCAATTATTTTATGAATTTCATGCCATTGGTTTCCCATGGTTGATATATGACCGCTGATATATAGCAATATCTATATCAGTAGTTTGAAACTATTGCGATCAACTCCAAAACTGAAATATGTATTTATGTATGCAGGCACGCATGCACGCACGCACGCACACATAGGTGTGTATAGCATCCTGACCGATTAATAAAATAGTTCGCTTTGTGTAAATATGTGATCTTGGGTTCGATTCTTCTGCTTTTTATTTTGCATCCTGAGCAAATCTCTTTTACTATAAGCCTCATGTTGACTCAAAGCTTGTCAGTTAAATTTAGACGGAAATAACTTTAAAGAAACCCATCAGATGAAACTATACCTGAAATTCGAAGAAAAGTCAGTCATTTCCCCAACTGTCTCATGCTGTATGTATCATTGGAATACTAAACCAATTACATAATTGTTAACACACTGGACGAAATGCTCAATGGTATTTCGTCCGCCTTTACGTTCTGAGCTCAAATTCCGCCGAGGTCGACTTTGCCTTTAATCCTTTCGGGATCGATAAGTACCAGGATCCATGTAATTGACTGAGCCCCTCCTCCGAAATTGCTGGTCTTGTGCCAAAATTTGAAATCATCATCATCATCGTCATTTTTATTGACTGAGAGAACAATACATGCCATCAAAGCGACACTGGTGTACAAATATACCCATCATGACTACCTGTCTGATAATGGTACACCAGGCACATGCATCACAACGATGTGTGCGTGACATGGTGATCCTATACCAAGACAAACAGCGCATGACCTCGAAGGTGCAGTCCAGTTAGAATTTTCTTCAGGTCGAGTAGCCCATCAGCACTCAAAAGGTTCCTGAATAAGGTTTGTTTAATGATGATGATTGAAACACCTATGTTTCCAGAGGTGAATTATTCAAATCCCAAATAATTCCTCTGAACACATGACTATGATGCTCCCAAGCTACTCTTGGTCGTGATCACAGATGCACATAACAGCCACTAAGGGGACATCCTCAACTGGTCACGGTCAAGCAACTGACAAGCAGCTCTGTGATATCGACTAGAGTATTTGTTGTAACCCGCCTTTTATACCAAGACAAAACATATACATGATAACACTTTCAATCAGTTCGGCCCAGAAGCCATGAGAGCCATTGCCTAGTACTGTATCATCATCATCATCATTGTTGTTGTTGTTGTTATTATTGTTATTATTATTGAAGGCGGCGAGCTAGCAGAATCGTTAGCACGTCAGGAAAATGCTTAGCGGCATTTCGACTGTCCTCACGCTCTGAGTTCAAATTCCACCGAGGTCAGCTTTGCTTTTCATCCTTTCGGGGTCGATAAATTTAGTATTAGTGAAACACTGAGGTCGATGTAAACGACTAGTCCACTCCCACAAAATTTCAGGTTTTGTGCCTTTACTAGAAAGGGTTATTAATATCATTCTTAAGGCGGTGAACTGGCAGAATCGTTAGTACGTTGGATAAAATACTTAGCGTTTCGTCCGTCTACATGCTCTGAGTTCAAATTCCGTTGAGTTCAACCTCACTTTACATCCTTTCGGATTCGATAAAATTAGTAGCAGTCGAGTACTGGGGCGAATGTAATCGATTTGGCCCCTTCCCCAAAATTTCAGGCCTTATTCCTATAGTAGAAAGGCTTATTCAATGAGTACGTAGTTCCACTTTACGAACAACTGGAAAATTCATTTTCGAAATCGATGGGAAAATCTATTTAAAATAGAGGTTCTCAACGATTTTTCTTTTCTTTTCTTTTTTTTATCTATGGACCTCTTTGATTACCATTTTATTCTGGTGGACCGCAATATCCATTCAATGTTGAAAAAATAGCTTTATAGAGGGCGCTTTCAAAATTCCTATTTTGCCAGTGAACTATCTCTTCCAGCCTGTGGCGTTTGAAACGTTTGGAGGGAACTGGGCCACTAATGGTGAAGTTCTTATCATCGTTGCAGCTCGCCTTACTGAGGTGGCAGGGGATACCCGTGAGGATGCTTGCCATTGCCTGTGGTAATTCAGCGAGCGTACTGGCTTACTCTAGTAGGTTCTGTTGAACTTTCTGGTGAGCGACCAATTGAAACATTTGGTGCTGCATTGATGTTATTTCTGTTTTTTTTCTCTCCATTTTTTTTCCATTTGTAAAATATATCCCTTTTTATATTTTGTATAGAATTATATTAGTAACTGTTAATTTATTGAAGAAATAAACATCAGTTTATCATCCGTTCCCTTGTGTATTTTTTGAAGCCTAGTATTTATTGTATTGGTTTCGTTTGCCGAGCTGCTAAGTTACGGGGACGTAAAAACACCACTACCGATTGTCAGTCAGTGGTGGGGGACAAATACACACATACGTACACACACAGATATATATATATCACGGGCTTATTTCAGTTTCCGCTTACCAAATTCACTCACAAGGCTTTGGTCGGCCTGAGGCTACAGTAAAAGGCACTTGCCCAACGTGCCACGCAGTGGACTGAACCTGGAACCATGTGGTTGGGAAGCAAGCTTCTTTCCACACAGCTATACCTGCGCCTATACACACACACACGCGCGCACACACGCACACATGCACACACACACACACACACACACGAGAGGTTCTGAAAAGTTCCTAGCTCTGAGTAAAAGAAAATACAAGAGGATCAGTTAATTATGATCTTATCCAACATATACCCCTCTCAAATTCATACACTTATAGAAGCGGTCCATCAGTTTTCCTAAGCCCTGTGAAAGAACTTGGAAGGTTGGGACTCCAACCAGGCCTTTCACGATACCCTTAAAACCAGGAACTTTTCAGCACCCCGTCTCACACACACACACATCGAATATCAAATTTTATAAACTATTTAACGTCGACTAGCTTAAAAGCCGCCCGACAGGGGCGGCTTATAAGCTAGTATATAGCTTTTAAGCATCTGACTCCGAGTGGAAAGATCTGTCTTATTTTGGAGAATCGGTTGTAGTTGCTTTTTTAAGAGTCATATCCTAATGACCATCACATTCGTCTCAAAAAAATCATGTTTAAAAATCGCCGAAAACAGTCACAGTAATGAAAACTTGGGAATCCAAAATTTCAGGATTGTGGGTCCGGATTCGGCCCGGAATGTTTTTAATTTACACGCGGAATCAGCCCTATTCCAAAATGGTATGATATGTTGGGCTACGGCCTCTAGTAGTAAAGTTGGACAAGTCTGACTCACTGACATTCACATTTATTATATTATATTATTATATTAAATCAAGGCGGCGAGCTGGCTGAATCGTTAGCACGCCGGGCAAAATGCTTAGCAGTATTTCGTCTACCGTTAGGTTCTGAGTTCGAATTCCACCAAGGTCGACTAGTACCAGTTACGTACTGGAGTTGATGTAATCGACTGTAGTCCCTTCCCTCAAAATTTGAGTCCTTGTGCTTCCAGTAGAAAAGATTTAAAGTTGAAGAAGTGTGATATATTGACATTCACGTTTATTATATTGGATGTTTAATTTTGGGGAAACTTTATTTCAATTAAAGTGTATTTTATATATGTATGTGTATAAACTAATACATCTGTCTGTTGTTTACACACCTGTAAATGTGTGTGTAAAAGAATTGAGTGTTTAGTATGTTGGCCACAGGAATTTCTGTCAAAGAGACATGGTTAAACAAAGTGTACATCATCTTCTTTCTCTCACATACCCACTCTTTCTCTTTCTCTTATTATTATTCCCACTGGCACCATCAACACTATTACTTTTAATAAAACATCAACTCTCCATAAATTTTTTGTCTCCCTTTCTCTCCCTCTCTTTTTCTTTCTTTCTCTGTTTGTCTTCGCCACCGCCCTCACCGTCTCTATGCCTACTACTACTCTCACCCACCATGAGGAATAGTAGGAGTGTCACTAAATAGTGAGAAAGGGGGGTCAAAGTGTGACACACTGACACACAGAAATCAGTTTTCGCATTTATTATATTAGATGTATTATTAGAACGATGTCGAATACTGTGGCGTTCGCCTTGAGAGGTCTTCTGGTATAGATGCTAAGAGCACAGACATAAATCATAGTAGACGAGAACCGTCTGGCACTAAGCTCTCGAGATGAATACAGCAGTTTAACTCCTTCTAATAATATATCCACTTTAAGTATGATACAAAGATTGCCATTGAGTACTAATACTACTACCGTCGCTTTTTTTTTTTTTTTTTTTTTTGAATTAGCTTGTCCGTTATTTGCGACATCAGTGACTGAATATAGTTGGCTGTGAGGTTTGGATGGTATGCAACAACCGGATTCCTGTTACCGAGGAAGCGCAGTACATTGAAATCACATAACCTGGCAGTCCAGCTACCCATGCCAGACAGTTCTTTTTTGCTATGAAATATGTCTGTGCTGTTAGCACTGTATGTCTATGAGGAGAAGACTTCTCAAGGCGAGTACCACAGTGACCAGCGTTCTGGTAATACATCTACGCTAAGTAGGATATAGAGCTTACCATTGGGTATTAATACTGTTTCCGTCGCTCATACATACATACATACATACATACATATGAAATCTCATTTGTACCTAACATCATAGGTGCATTAGGTTATGTACCAATAGATTTGCACAAAAATACTAGAAATACTCGGTTTCACGGGAAAAAAAGAAAAAGAAACTGATGCAGATTCACCAAATCCAATCTGTTAGTGACTCTGTGAAGATTTTCAAAGACATTCCAAAAATTGTCCATGTCAGATTTTCATGTGAATATATGCACACACTTAGGTTTATCATCGACTGTGCAGCCTTAACACCAACTCAACCACATAATTACAAATATCGGGAACTCACTTAATTCAAAAAATCTTGTTGCTTTGTTAGCAGCCGTCTTGAACTCTCCCAAGAACTTAAATTAAACTCGTGTGCGGGTGTGTGTGTGTGTGTGACAAGCTTCAACACAGGTCACTCCAGAGGCTTTGGTCATTTCAGAGCTATAGCAGAAGACAATATACCGCGCAGTTGACTGAACCTGAAGCCACTTGGTTACTTGGTTATGAAGCGAACTTCTTAACCACCCGGCGATATCTTCGCTAAAAACCAACATTTTTCGACTGTTCTCATTCTTTCTTTTTGCAGGCTCTCACATTCCACTCACTGCTGTAAATGGCCTATTATTTTTGTTAGTGTGAATAATATTTCAGTGTTTACCTTTTTTCTTGTTTATTTATTTTACGCCTTCCTCATATTTCTACCGATTCAGGTAGAAATTTACACCCATACGAAAATGCCTTGACAGACTTATTAATTAAACTCTTAATTATACTAGTTAACGAAAATGGAGGGTTATTGTTACTTGGTCTTTCAGACTATTTAGAAAGAACCAAATAACCCTCAAACAGTGTTCATTTTAATATTTTACTGTTGAAATGTGCTTGTTTGCAAATTTTGTCTTTCTTTCTTGTCAGTGTAAATGCGCATCCATGCAATTAGCCATCGTTCAAATTTCTTCAATTAAAAATATCCGATTTCATGTTGAATACCTTACATTGTTTGCGCGCATTTTCTACTTTTGTGCGCTAGTTGTAAAATAAGTGTGCGCGCGCACAAGCGCACAACTGAAAGGAAATTGCTGTCAGATCACGACCTACAGTATTAAATAAATAAGGATAGATTTAACAAATCTTTTTGATATGCAAGACATGCAAAACGACGTGTTGGTCACAGTTGGCACGTCCTTGACCATAGTTCTTCTTGATCCAGGCTGAGCCCAATCAAACAAAACAGCGAACAATACAACTAAAGGCATATATCTATCACTACCCCATTTACCTAAACCAGTGGTTTTCAATCGGGGTCTATATGATCCTTGACGATCTGTATATGATTTGGGGAGTGGGGGTGGTTACGCAACAAAATAGTAAATTGAGGATCTACAGCAGTAATTTAAGTGTCCACGTAAAGTTTTGATTTAAATGTATTTCTTGCAAGAATCAGTTAGGTTTCTTTCTCTAACGTTTTACATAATTCAACTTACGCAAGTTAATATATGAACAACAAAATATGAATTTTGAAAAACGTTTCTATGAAACTAGTTTTTAAACATTGAATAGCTATGGGGCGGGGTCCACCAGAATAAAATAATAATCAAAGGGATGTACAGATAATAAAAAAAATGGTTGAGAATCATCTAACCTAGAATGTCTGCCGTATGGGGGAAATCCATGCTTTGCTCTGTCCTATCTAAGCTTAAAAAGCTGGTCCACAATTGCTGCCCGACGCGGATGCTCCCGGCCGACACCACCCCTAGCTATGCTACTGTATGAAAAATTGAAATACTAAAGATAATTTTGTAGGTTTGATTTTGTACGATTTTTTTTTTCAGCAATTAAAAATTAATACGGTTCGAATCCCACTGAGGTTGATTTTTCCCTTTTGTCCTTCCGAGGTCGATAAAATAAGTACCTGTCAGCTAACGGGGTCGATATAATAGACTGTTTCTTTCTCGTATATTTCTGGCCTCTATCAGAAATTTATGGGAAGAGAACCAAAATGTGTTTAAACCCCACCATACATAATGTTTTTCATCTTGGCATGTGTGGGGAATCTTGCAAGCATGAAGTGGATTCGATCCACCATAGCCAAATTTAAATTAACACTTCAACAGAACTTTTCCTACGGTGGAACAATGGTTTTTCTCTGACAGCAGTTTTACATTTGCCAGATTGTCTTTAGCTAGGCTGAAATAATGTCTTCACCACTTGACCCTTATAACCTCTTCTACTTCACCGAAAGCTAGAATAGAAATATCACAATGAAGCCCATTGTTCTCAATGATATGCCTATCCTTCTGAATAGTTATGAAAACAAGAACCCGCAAGCAAAAGACAGTCAGTCACTTGGTTACGACTCGTGAGTTGAGAAAGAAAGAGAGAGAGAGAGAGCTAACATCAGTTAGTGAACGGATCGCTAGAACCTTGGTCAGAGGGAGAAATGAAGTTTACTATCAGAGACTATGCGAGCCTTCGTCACACACTCTCACTAGCTCTAATTCTGTTCTCATACAACATCATTCTATCTCTCTCTGTAATTACTACTAAACAACGAAGAGAACACAAACACAAACTACACCATCTATCTTTACGTCGCATGTGTAGTGAAACCACCTCTCTCACGGTTATATATTTACAAATGCGAGCGTAGCAGAAAACAACTCTTTCCCGCCTTGCTGTGTCATCAACTGACTGACTTTTATTTTCGCGGCATTTGTCTCCAGTCCGTTCGCGACAGGACGCAAACCGACCAACCGTAGCCACTAATAAGGTCACGTGAGAGAGTGTTATTCTGATGCTCTCTGGAGCCTCTCTTGTACCTATAAATAGCCTAAATTATCCGCGCCAATTTGTCGCGGCTCAGATCCTCACAGATCTGGTCGTTGACCACACGCGTAACACAGCCAGCCAGTTTCCAGCGACGACATCAACATCGTTCAACTGATTACTACAATCCAACGTCGCCAGCGTCAACACGACTCTACGTACACAAGCTACCAAACAGCAACCGCAGCTTCTCTTCTCAACCCTATTTGTGTGAATCGCCTCACCACGAAATTAACAGCCACAACTCAACCTGCGAAGAACATCTGTATCAAGAATCCGGCCCGGCATCGAAGCCTCAACTGCACGACAAGTGACTTAGTTCTGCCTAAACCTTAACCTCTTATATACAGACAATCTAACTACTGTGTACCTTAACAGAACTGGTATATTCTTATCCGTGTTACTGACTCTTATCTATAATCTGTATCTCTTGCATTCACATACATATATTTGTACACATACACTATTTTGTTTACATGACGGCTTGTCTTATATTGTATTTTAATATGTCGCATTCACACTCACACACAGACATACAGTTTAATGCTCCAATAAATCTTACTGTTATTCATCTTTATCGGTTGCGTTTCTATCTTTTTCCTTACTGGTACTCCTTCGCATTTCACATGCGAATTCTCTAAGTTATAGTATTATAGCATATCTTATATTTTGTGTCGACCGTGTGACGGGTTAAAAAGGAGCTTGTTTTCCATTCGTCCCCATTTCTCCTTTGGTACGCACGGTCGTCTTACACATGCTTTACGATATCATCACCTGCCCGTCGAGGCAAGGTATTGTAATGTAACGATAAATAAATACTTTTTTAAAACTTCATGCGTTGTTTATCTTTCACATCCTACAACATGCCGTTATAATAACAAATTTTTATTGTTACAACTGCTGACTCCGACATCTCATATTATTGGTTACTAATTGGTGACCCTCGACTTCAACTAAAAACTTTATCGTTACATATGTTTTTGTGTTGTAATTTAGCGTAAATTAGCAACGACCATCTTGTCTTTTCTTACATACATATGCTGTGTTATTCCATTTTAAGCAGTTAGGCGAGATTTAGTTTAACTTTGGCTGCTATTTCTAGCATACCAATATGACCATGTAAATGTTCCCACAGCGGCTCGTTTTGTGTGTATGTATGCTTTGCCTTATATGAGTGCGCATGTTTTCTTCGTATGCTTGTGTGTGTTTGTATAAGTGTTGATATGTGCATGTGTGTATGAGTGTATTAATGTGTAAGCATGTCACTGAGTGTATTTGAAGGTGCAGCTATATGAGTCTATGCGTGCGAATCTTTAAGTGTGTATGTGTGTGTACTTGCGTATGTGTCTGAATATGTTTTGTTATCAGAGAGCTTGAGTCGAGCACTCGTATTGCAGCCATCAGTATCTATAAACAGGAGTTAGAGGTTGCTATTAACACCAAAAGGAGCTCCACGTAGCATTGTAAGCTAACTTAGCAAAACATCCGTTGCATTCGCAATGCTCCTTTGTTTTCTTCAGTCCACTAGTGTAGCTAGAGTGTATGGCGTCACCAAACGCTACAAAAAACATATTGCCTACAGTAGACCCAAAAGTACCGCCCTTTAAAAGTGCCGCCCCTACTGGCCCCTAGCTACGCTAGTGATGAAGTCAGTTGTTCTTTATTAGGCTGGGTAATGTGAAGCATTCGAAAGTTAAAAGATTCTGTAACAGGTGAATATAAACCGGTTTATTACTCGCCCTTTTTACCTTTTTGGCATACCTACACAAGTGTGCCATGTCCCGGCTTTGTTCCCTTATAACTTTCAGAAAAATGAATATTATGAACTTTTCCACAAATGCCTTTCAGACGTATCGGAATTTGTAGTGAAATTTTTTTTCAGAGGCGAGGAGTGTACTTTTTGATCATTTACACGAACCCAATTTGTTTCCTCATATCTTTCAGAAAAATGGATATTTCTTAATGAAATTTTCTACAAATACCTTACAGATCGTGTAGATTACGATTATATCACAGTTAAATTCTAATATTAAAAAATAAATAGTGGATGCGCGTACATACATTCAGATACCCATCACATATTATTGTCAAAATTTTAATAGATGTGATGTGTGTCACTATGTTTGAGTGCGCGCGCACCAATTCTATTTTTAACGTTAGATTCCCATAGTATCGTGATCTACACAATCTGAAATATTATTGCTGAAAATTTCATTGAAAAGTATCAATTTTTTTGTAAGTTATGAGGAAAGGAAGTCGACCTGTGTTAATTATCCTCTCCCCATTCTCAGAAAATATTTTTTACTACTGATTCCGATGTAACTGGAATATACACCATCTGAAATATATTTGTAGAAAATTTCATTTGAAAATTTAAACATTTTCTTAAAGTTAAAAGGAAACAAAGTCAGTTCGTGTGAATTATCCTCTCCTTCCTCTCCGTAAAGGATTTTCCCTACAAATTCCAATACAATCTTAATCTACCCCATCTGAAAGGTATTTATAGAAAATTTCATCAAAAAGTATCCATTTTTCTGAAAGATACGAAGCAACAAAATTGATCCGTGTGAATTGGAATCTACGCCATCTGAAGGGCATTTGTAGAAAATTTCATCAGAAAATTATCCATTTTTCTGAAAATTATGAAGAAACAAAGTCAAAGTTGGGGTACATTTTTCGTTTTTTTTTTTATCACCTGTTAGAGATGTTCTCAAACTAGAGACCGAGTTAAAATGCTTGCAACAAAGTGGGCTCCGTTAAAAGCAGCCAATATACTGAGTGTGGGTGTTGAACCTTGTGATGGATTAAATTCACTATTCCAAGTAGACCGTGGTGGGATTTGAATTCAGAGCACCTAGATCCGGAACAAATATCGCAAAATATTTAATTCAATATTCTTAATTCCTGCAATTCTGACAATCTACCGTCCTCCATTGGTCATGTCGCGTGGTTTGCTTGAGTTGAGCTGATCAATGGCAATATACTTCGAACGTCCGAGTCACCATTGTGGAAGTAGATGGCTTAATTATCACTGTTATAGTGTACGTTGTTGGTTGCGTGAATAAAAACTGAAACAGATTCACGAACATTTAACTGTGATATTTATTGCTGGTCGTAATATATTTGGTGTTGACTATTTACATTGAACGGTGTTAATAACTGTCGACATGACTGGTAACGAAAGCTGATGCTACAGCTACGACCCGGAGACGAAACAGTAATCAAGTCAATGACCTTCGAAAAAAGTTCGGATCAACTAACTGTTCTTTCAGTTCACAACATGCATTCAATAATAACTGATTTTGATATTCCGTGAGTAAGGGAGGCAACTAATTTCGCTGCAACTTTTTTCATTCGCAATTCCTCGCTCAAAATTCAAAACTGGTAGGAGCTCCAGGACACACCAGTCATATCAACAAGTTCGTCAGTTGTTCGGTGACGGTCCTCTAATATCAGTTTATGAATTTTCATGATCTTTTTATTTGTTCGGGAGGTCGACGGTCGTCCTGAACGAGGTTGGTCTTCAAGCGACAGGTGACCATTCCTGAAGTGTGGAAACCACTCGTAAACTTATATTTTGCTCATGGCAGCGTCCTTGTAAGTTGTTTGAAGCATGACAATTATTTCGGCCGCCGTTTTCTGCATCAGAAAACAGAATTTCAAGGAAGCATGTTGTTCCTTCGTTTCAATCATCGCAAAAGTCGACGAACTGGGGAGAAACTCTGCAAAACCTAGACGCACCACGTGGCATTATGACTGCACAAAACGCCGCCGCTCGATAGACTGATGCCTGAGGGTTGCATCAAATGGCTTCTAGTGGTGGAAACCTGAACTATAATGAGCTTGTGCCACAGAGAACGTTTCCGGTTACTTTTGGGTATCTCCATGTATGCGTAGGTATGGCTGTGTGGTTAAGGAGCTCGCTTGGCGACCACTTGATTTCAGATTCAGTCCACTGCACGGCATTTAGGACGAGTGTCTTTCTGCTACAGCGCCGAG